>NC_134487.1:91847518-92137518 GCF_040206685.1 Ascaphus truei | reverse complement strand
AGTGTAGGTGTGGTGTAATTATAATATGACGTTAAGTCATTCAAACTAAAATATTAAATATATATAATGACAAACAAGTGTAAGGTCTTAATTGACATGCCTTGAACTAATAAAGTGACTGTAACATGGCCTTAACACCTGTCTAAAAGGGCTTCAATAGAAAGTCTGTATTTGTCTGAGGAATCAGCAGGGATCTAGTTAATTGCAGCTAGTGACAATTAACCAGTCTCCACCTGGTTTATCAGACAGGTAGAAAAGCCTCCTGCTTGGACTGCAGGTAAAATCTTTGGAGCACAGACTGACTGTGTTTCCAGCGGACAACACAGAAGCATTGTCGAGCACAGGAGAACTGTGGCTCTCCACGGACATAACCCAGAGACTGATAGATAGAGCCCCCTGCTTACAGGCACCTCTTTGGACTTTGGGGTCAGAGGTTGGAAAGAGGATTATCCTCCCGGCCCTGCAGATAAGCACTTGGAAAGTGTGTTAGCCCTTACAAAGGGATAGGATTTTTATTTATTTGTGTGCTTCCTTAAAATGGTTTGCTTAAAGATACGGGCTGAATAATGTCTGCACATGTCTCTTACAGTGACACTAATAAGAAACATGATCTCCTTAACTGATTAATAAAAATAAGTATAAATACAATCTTATATTAAAAAACAACATGGAGAAATACAAAACCAAAAAACACACAATGCATATATGTTAATGTGTACAAAAATCAATAAAAACCCATACATATATACATGCAACATGGCAAGTGTATAATATACTGTACAGCCATTGCCAATGGTTACATGGAATCCAGGGGGAGCATAAGGGAGGAAACAGAAGCAAACATCTAAGTGCAGTGTGAATGAACAATGAGCTTCCAAAATCCTGTAGAGTGTCTACTTACAAGATGTAAGAATTAAAACAGCAGTACAGGCAATCAATCGATGGTGGGTGTCAGTTAGGAGTCATCAAGGTGGCTCCGGTACTCAGGAGGATATATCCCAGGTGTGGGGAGAGAGAGGAAAAAACTTGCATAGCGCAGATCAACCAAGATATAACAGAATTTAATCTAAGTAAAAAATTCACTCACAATGTTACAAATAAAATCGGGCATGTCACACTATAATAGTGTATGGGAGAGACCATCAGCCAGCCTGCTCACCGTCCCGCGGCTCCCAGATCACCTCTGTCTCTGCCCCTGCTCCGTCGCATCACCGCACGGCTGGGCGTCTGACGTCAGATCCGGTTTGCTCTCAGGTGGTGGCTGAGCTTCCTGTTGTTACTCTCCAGACTGCTCCGTATGAAAGAATGAAAGAACACATGGCTGTGTTATGCATGGAGTGGGAGTTTTCTTTCATACGGAGCAGTCTGGAGAGGAACAACAGGAAGATCCGGATGGTCATCGGGTCTTCTGGCCCACCCGCTGGTACCGCCGTCGCCTCGCTGGGAGCCACCATGAGTGTGGAGCTCCTCTGGATGCATCAGCGCTTGACGTGTAGTTATCTAAGGACGTTGCCGCTCAGACCCACAGGTAGGTGGAGTTTCTTCCGCAGGTTCGCTGTGTTGATACACCGGATGGAGCAGCCCCACAGATCTTCAGCTACTGGCGTCATCGTTGGACGAAGGAAGGGATACCGCTGCAGGGGACAAGTACCTGAGCACTTTGCCATCGCCGGTGTCAATCGGCGGGGAGCGTTCCGGCTCCTGCACCCCCAACGACATGCTCCGGCCTCCCCTAGGGCAGTCACCTTACCCGGTGGTTTAAGTCTCTTGGTTCCTGGCTCTGGAACCGAACGTGGAACTGGGGCGCACGGGCCCCCTGAAGCATCCACTAGGGCACACAGGCCAACCGGGACATCCGTATCCCAGGTCTCCTTGCAGGCCGCACCGATCGGCGTGATGGCCTGGTCTTCCTTCTTTATGGAGGATGCTGGTATTAGCACTGTAGGCCGCATGTAGTAGGCCCCACACTGCGGATATGTGGCAGTAGGGCTGGCTTCTCCACCAGGGTAGTCGCGCTGCGGGCAAAGGCATTTCATGAAATACCGCCTTCCACTTCCAATACCAGGAAGCCTCCTGGTTGTTGGTATTTAGAAATCTGGCATTCAGCCATGGTTTTCATAGTCTGAAGGGCAAGGTTCAACAGTACAGCAGTTAGAGCTCTGTTCTGCTTGCTAGCTCCGAGGAACTGATGGTAGGGCAGCTCGCATCAGGCTCTTCCCTCAGTGTAGATGGTCTCTGGTGATTGGTGCTTACAGTGTCCCCTCCCTATGGTGGAGTTTAGAGTAGGGCACACTGCAGCAGGCGATGACTTCGATTCCACGCTGAGCCAATCACAGCGTGTGTGCGTGTCTTCAGCTTTTGCGCCTATCCCATGCAGATCTTTGCAGGGCTGCAAAAGCTTGCAACTCTTTAGTAAACACCATGCAGTCTCAGTTTTTGGCGGGAACCGACATTTTAGATTGCAATTTCTGTTAGGTCGATCTCCTTTCACTGGAACCACCATTTTAAGCCAAATAAAGTATATCAATGCGCTGTCCCCATGATTTTGGTTGGGACCCGCTCTCCTTGAACTGCTGAAACACATGGTTTAGCTGACTATCTAAGTGTACATATACCCCAGGCTACGCAAAGCTCTTTCCCAGTATGCTGCACACAATAACAGTCCATTGTTAGTACTCCTGTGGCTCCCTGTGCATCAACGGCTAGTAATACCCTGGTAGCTCCTCCAGCAGAGGTTCCTGGCACCCGTGGATTGGGCTCCCCTCCTCAGAAACTACCTAGCGATACCTTACGCCACCCAGCTATGGCACTGACATTGCAGACCCTTTCCAGAGGTTTCTAGGTTTCAGAGGTTTCTAGGTCCCTGCCAACCAAAACACCCCCTCCAGGCATCCTACACCTATCAGCCCTCAGGGTGACTCAGAACCAGCAATAGCACTCTGCTTCAACACAGTTCACCCTTTAGGTTAGCATAGGCTGCAACCACATAAGAGCTATACCTAGCCTCCCTTCCCTCTGCAGTCCTCCTTCTGGAAGCATACCTCCTATCATGCTGCTTTGCTTCACCAAAAGCTTGTCCTGAAGATCTCAGCAGCGCCTCCAAATGCTACACCAAGGCCGGAGTATAATTGAACACAGGAACACTTTATTGCCTCTGTACAGCATACACTGGATACAGAATACACTTCTTGGACTTCACCTTCCGGATGGTCCTTGAACAGCCACCCCAAGCCAAGTGCACCTGAGACAGTGCTTACTCTTCCCTGACTCCCTAATAGAGTCAGAGGAATAGGTATCACTCCTCACCCCAAGGTGAGGGGACAGTAGGTGTCAGATCCGAGCACACCTCTGCGTGATTACCTGTCTCTTTCAGAGGAAGAGACAATGCCTACATTTAGATGTGGCCACTCGTGGCCAAAATGGATTTCAAATTCCCAGCTTTCTTAAAAATAACGTTAGGCTTTGCGGGTAGGATGCTACCCAGGATGGCGTCTAATTTCAGAATGTTACAATAATGGGATAGGATATTCCTAATTTTACGGTGAGCCCCATTAAATTGGGTAATGAACAAAGGAACCTCATTGTCCATTCCCTTCAAAGTTTTGGAATATACTGCAACAGTACATGACCATTGGTACCCAAATTCCAAGTTATATTGAAAGAAACTGTGAAGGTCTAGTAGGAAGCACATATCTAAGCCTCCATTTGGTAGCTTCACAATATTTTAACAGGAGGCCTCTATCTTGCTTGGATGCCCTTTTAAAGGTCTGCTCTACTACCACCTTATCATATTTTTCAGATTTGAATGTATCCCTTAAAATCTTTGCTTGTTCAACAAAATGGATAGCTTCCGTACAGTTCCTTCTAAGAAGAAGAAACTGACTGTAAGGGGTATTATTTATCCACTTACTGTTGTGATTGCTGGTGGTGTCCAAGTACGCATTCACTCTGACTTCTTTAAAATAGGTTTTTGTACAAATATCATTATTTTTTATGTAAATCTAGAAAATAAGCCCTGACTCCTAAAGACTCCCTAGTGAAAATCAAATTGAACTGGTTCGTGTTCAATTTGGAAAAAAATACTGATAGGGACTCTTAAGTCCTCGGTCCAAATAATGATATCATCTCTTCTAAGAAATAAGTTGTGGAGAAAATGCCTCAAATCTATGCAATATCTCCTTTTCCCAGCAACCCATATAAAGATTTACAAAGGAGGGGGCAAATCGCGTGCCCACAAACTTGATGCTGAAACTTGGACTCACACAGAACATGATTGTTCTGCAATATAAATAGGATGCTATTCAATACAACTTGTTATTGAATATTGGGTAAAACATTATCACATTCTAAAAAATCTTCCACATCCTTGACCCTTCCAAGATGAGGGATGCAAGTGTACGGAGAGGCTACATCTAATGTCGCCAATTTGTATGTATATGCCCACTTAATATTACATAGAATCTGTATAATGTGTAATTTCTTTTTAAAAAGATGATAACTCAAAAGCCAATGACTGGCAATAACAATCAATATAAGCTGATAAATGGCTGGTGAGAGAATTTATCCCCGACTCAATAGGGTATCCGGGTAGTGTAACTAATATTTTATGAATTTTTGGAATGTCATAAGAATGGGAATTACAGTCTCCCTAATGTATAAAGAAACATATTGTTTCTTGTTTATAACATGGTTCCAGCTAGCAATATCTAATAGTTCCTTGAATTCTACAAGGTAACTGGCTGTTGGATCGGCAATCAGAAGGAAATAGGAGACCATTTCCACTAATAACCGACAGGCCTCTAAATGATAGTCACCCGCATTCTGAAAGTTGATCCCGTCACCCTTATCAGCCATCCGGATAACAATGGCTGAATTAGACTTTAGTTCCTGAATGGAATTTTGTTCTGGTGAATCTACATTATGTTTGAACTCACACTGGTGAGAACAAAGCCTCAAAAGTCCACCTCCACCAATTTGCTAAAAATCTCTACAAATTGCCCCTTCGCATGATGGGGTAGAAGACAGAAGAGGGTTAAAACCCAGAATCGACTATAAGCAATGGAATATCCTCCATTATTTCACCCTCATCCAATAGATCAACCAAATCAGTAATAGCAACTAACACTACTGTACTATTCAGAGGATCCTGATCCAAACTGGAACCCACATCATGTACCTCAATATGATCAATTTTATGATTTTTATGGACATAAGAGTGAGCTTTCTTACATATTTCTGTCTATATATGGATTTACTCTTTGATGAATTTTAAATTAATTTGCTAATAAAGTATTTTAATATTTAACCATTTTGGTTAAACACAGGTATTGGTAATGACTATATTATACACGTCATTTTGCATGTATATATGTATGGTGTTTTTATTGTTTTTTGTGCACATTAACATATATGTGTAGCGGTGTTTCCACCACCCTCTGGGAGATTTCACTACTACATGGTATGGTGTGGTGCATACCAGCTTACAGTAGATCTGAGTCTCCTGCAGTTCTGTGGTGGAAAACAGGATAGGCTTCTGGGGTAGGATCTGATTCTCTCTCTCGGTGTCAGGACCTCCATCTCTTGCAGGCTCCAGAGATGTGGAGACAATCCCTGCACGAGAACTCACTTCCACTCCCCCTGGTAGATTGCAGTCTCAGACAAGAGGATATATTTCATCAGGATCACTTTATTTAGGGCACAGGCAGATGTTACAGCATACACAGCTCACTTCTTGGGGCTTCACGCTCAGTATGTACCCTGGACCTTCACTCCAGCCCAAGGGCACCAGAAGAAGTCCATGCTCTTCCCTTACTCCCTGGTGGAGTAAAGGGCATAGTCTCCCCCTCCATCCCCCTAGGGGAAGGAGTACCAACTTGGCAGAGCCCTGCATAGTTGTTAGGGTAGACCAGCCTCTCTCAAGGAGGTTGAGGCACTGACTCAATTTAGCAGTGCGGCTCCTTAAGTACAAGGGAAGTAGATACCAGGTCTGAATACAGTGATTGGACACACACAGGCCTACTCTCACTGCCTCCCCTGTCACTCAAGAAGCTAGTGTGAGTAGGGAAACCCCATGATAACTCCTGGCAGGCTTGCTCTCACAGGACTTACTGCCAGGGAGGGCAGACTTAGTAGCCAGGAAACCAGCCTGGCAACATATGCAATGTGTTTTTTGGTTTTGTATTTCTCTATGTTGTTTTTTTAATTTAAGATTGTATTTATACTTATTTTTATTAATCAGTTAAGGAGAACCTGTTTCTTATTAGTGTCACTTTATTTGTTCAAGGCATGTCAATTAAGACCTTACACTTGTTTCCCATTATATATATTTAAAATTTTAGTTGTTATGACTTAACATCATATCATCATTACACCACACCTACACTTACAGTACATGATCCAGCAATTATAACTCTAATTTAAGACACATTTCATTTAAATTGTTTCACTTTAAGTTTTCAATTTCAGAGATTATATGAATGTATTCATTTAAGTTTTGGTCCTAATGGGTATCATGTGTTCCTTCTGGTTATTATTTTATACAATATGTTGTTCACTGATTTTTTTGTGTATATACTTTTCATCTATTGTATTATACCATTATAATCCTGAGGAAGGTCCCTGTTGAGGACCGAAACGTTGGTTTTGGTGTCCTGCGTTATCGTTAATACAGTTTTTTTCTATACCAATGTGTGCTGTCTCTCTGTCATCGGACCACCGGACCAGTTCTGGCTACTCTGGTAACTATACAAGTTTATTATCTGCTTTATGGGACAAGCATCAGAATTTTGAGAAGGCTAGTGTGCAACACTGTTATGCTATGGACTATATATATATATATATATATATATATATATATATATATATATATATATATATATATATATAAACCATAATACTGAGTTAAGTTATGGTGAGTAAAAAAAGTGACAAAAACCCTCCACAGGAAAGCAAATATGCAAATATAGCTGTGTGCTCATCTGCATGTCTTAGGCAAGTCTGCAACCCCGCCTTTCCCCATTATCACCCAGCATACAGCACTTACACTGCAGCAAGGGATTCTGGGAAATGACATGCAAATGAGCACACAGTGTCACTTTTTGCCTCAATAACCATTTTTAACATGGTTCCCTATAGGCTTAAGCTTGCTGCATGGTCACAGCTTTGAGCACAGCCAGGGTTAAGGTGTGAGGCAAAAAGTGACACTTTGTGCTCATTTGCATGTCATTTCCCAGAATCCCTTGCTGCAGTGGAAGTGCTGTATGCTGGGTGATAATGGGGAAAGGCGGGGTTGCAGACCTGCCTAAGACATGCAGATGAGCACACAGCTATATTTGCATATATATATATATATATATATATATATATATAATTATTATATACAATAATACATAATAGCATAGGGTTTGATATAACAAATCTCAATTCAATTCATTTGTACACTTCAGATTGGACACAT
The DNA here is from genome assembly GCF_040206685.1 of Ascaphus truei. Taxonomy (NCBI): domain Eukaryota; kingdom Metazoa; phylum Chordata; class Amphibia; order Anura; family Ascaphidae; genus Ascaphus; species Ascaphus truei. The sequence goes on along the minus strand of NC_134487.1, from coordinate 92,130,062 downwards.
CTAACTACAGTAATAATGATATATTGTCTGTAAGAGAGATACAGTAATATCTTACAACACATGATACTGATATGTACAGAATTGATTTTTTGATATTAGAAATACTAACAAAGCAAAATTCCAAAAATCAAAAAAGCAGTGTGAAAGTCGCTACTCTGGGGATCATAGAACATTTTAATGTGAATCAATATTATAAATAATTTATTTTAGACAAAGAAATATTTAAGTTCCTAGTCGGTATTCATACCCATGGGTGCAGGTGACCCAAGGGTATAAATACAGTACTCTTCTCTATAATTGAGGACTGCTTCTCTGTTGCACCCCCTAGTGTGTATCTGTATGTGCTCTTGAGCACTAAACGTGAAGGCACTAACAGAGCCCAAAGGGCAATTAATAAAGTGTCTTAAGACTGGATATCTATCGTTTCTATTCTTGATAGATCTTAGGTGTTCAGTGATTCTGATCTTCAATGGTCTGATTGTTCTACCAACGTAGCGGCTACCACACACGCATCTTAGCACGTAAACAACATAATTTGTATTACATGTCATGAAAGTTTTTAATTAATGTCTAAACTTAGTGTGTTTGCATTTCACAGATTTAATCAGTGTAGCATGTTTACACTTGTTGCAATTGCCACGTTTGTAGAAGCCTTTCTGGATTCTGTTCTTATTGAATCCAGCATTTGATTTGAAGAGACTGGGAGAGAGATGATATCCGATCGTTTTAGCTTTCCTGAATACAAATCTAGGATTAGATCTAGTGTACTCACTAAGATCTCTATCTAGTCTCAAACCCCCCAGTGTTTTTCCACAATGGATCTGATTTGATTTGCCTGTTTACTATAGGTGTAATGAAGAGTGGAGTATCTTGTATAGCCATGCATAATAATGGTATATTGCTTTCCTCTCTGTTGGCAGTAAGTCCTGGTAAGAACAGGTATGCCAGCAGTAGTTATGGAGGTTTTCCCTCATCCAATGGTGAGGTGCCCTATGTATGGAGGGGAGTGGCTGTATGTTCTGAGTCCCTGGATAGTGACATCAGGGATGCGCCTGCCTCCTGAAGTATATAAGGCACAACACAGTTAGTTATTGTGGTGGAAAAAGCTGTGGGTTCGGCAAGAGTTCTACAATGCTCTCTACGATGTAAATTGTATGGCCTGCATAAGGGATTGTGGGAACACTTTGTGACCCTAGTGACGTAACTAGCGGTCCAGGTTGACCAATCAGCCTGTCTAGCCACTCTGTGTCCAGGGACCTGGCACAGAGAGGGTCTCCCTAGGAGAAGAGGGAACCCCACTTCAATTCAGGAGGGCGTACCTGGCGAAGAGACAGCACGGAAGAATGTGCGGCTAGAGCCGGTAGCTGCATGTGGGAGTCTGCCACATCACCGTCTGCAATAAAGATGCCCGGTTTAAAGATACCCCCACTGTGTGAGTGTGAAATTACTCGTGAGTGGATGGCACCATCAAGAAGGAGTTCCTCACCAGGACCATCTCTCTGCGGAAGCAAAGACCCTGATGAGGTGGAGGCGCTGCACATGATGTAAGTTGGACTCGCACCCACTACCTCAGCTATCTGCCTGTTGATAATCCCCTACTACCATCAAGCGGGAGACTCAGGAGTTCTGTTGCCTACAGGTGCACCACCACACACACACGTAATTGGAGTTGGTTATTAAGAGTACCTGGGCCAATGTGAGATGGGGGGGGGATAAACCCGTTACACTTGAATCTGTTTTTTTGTTTAACATAATACCTATTTTGTTTCCTGTGTTTGTTTTTGTTATTAACCATCTCCAACAAATTAGATCTATTTGTATGTAATGCTTTCTCAAAAGCTTGTTGGATATCTTGATCATCATAACCTCTGTCTTTTAAACTCGTCTCCAATTCTTTTGATTGTTTTAGAAATGTCTTATCATTTGAGCATATTCTTAGTCTTAAATATTGACCTCTTGAATTTCCTTCAGGAGCGACCTAGGGTGACCACTGTTAACCATCAGGAAGGAATTACGGGAATTGGATTCGCGGAAAATATCCGTCTGAATAATTTGATTCATATGAATATATAAATGTAAATCCAAATAACTGATATGATTGCTGTGGAGAGAGAAAAAAAGACGGTGTATAATCAGCGCTAAAAATTACAAATAATATTCCTCTATAGGAATACCCCCTACTGGTGGGCTAGGCTGCCTGGTGCACTATAATTCTCTTGGTGTTTTTTTCACATATCACTTGAACGCACGGCGGAAGCCACATCAGACCATCTGGTACTCAAAGATCTGAAAGGTCTAATTATTGGGACACTTTCCTTCACCAATTGGACTTCTGTAATCACAAGATTGGACTTGTAAGGCGCCGGTTTTTCTTTTTGATGATATGATTGCTGTGATACAAATGTGTACATTTTAAATTGCAAGTAATATCATTTAAGTACTCAAAAATTGATAACAATAATTGTGTCTCCCTGCCAAATCAAAGTAAATCGTTACATAATGGCAATATAAAAGAATATTCTTCCGAAAAGGGTTAGTATCGCCGAAAATGCGAATAGACTCCCATAGCCCATGAAAAGATTAGAAAAAGAGGGTGCAAAAAAGGTGCCCATAGCTGTCCCTTGTGTCTGTAAATAAAATTGTTTGTCAAAAAGGAAATAATTGTGTTGAAATAAAAATATAATAGAGTCTAATATGAAAGTGCTCTCAGCAGTAGGAACATTTGAAAGATTCAAGAAGTAACTACTGTAGTGGCTTTAATGCCTAAGGCTGAGGCCATGGTGCCTTCTCCCGTGTGGAGATGCACGGAGGCTGAGGGAAAGAGGGTACTTTCCCTGGCCATGGTGGACCGGCCGTGGGGGGCGTTCCTGAGGACATTTCTAGTGACATCATGGAGCTGGTTCGCCCTCAGATCCAATGCGCGATATTATTGGCCTGCCTGGAGGGCAGACCAGAGTCTTATGGATCTTGGGGAGATGGTGAAAAATAGGCACAGTGGGATGTGAATTGTAATGAAATAATGACTCCTGCTTAATTAATACCTATAATTCCTTACCCAAGTCAATGAGACTGAGAAGTTCAGAGAGATAGAGGTTTGTTGGATCTTTATCCAATTTGCAGTATGCTTGTGGATCATTTAATTGTCTAAGGGCCTCTTTATGCTAGTAATCTACATGCATAACGACAATTGCACCACCCTTATCAGCATTCTATATTATTATGTTCTCTTTATTTTTCAACCCATATAGTTACATAGTTACATAGTAGATGAGGTTGAAAAAAGACTTCCGTCCATCAAGTTCAACCTATGCTAAATTTAGACAACAGATATTTTATCATATATCTATACTTATTGATCCAGAGGAAGGCAAACAAAAAACCCCAGAGTCACATCATCCAATGATATCTCATAAGGGGAAAAATAAATTCCTTCCTTACTCCAAGAATTGGCAATCGGATGTATCGGATATACATTTTGACGTTCATCTTTGGACATGTTACTATGTCCAAAAGATGAAAATGTGTACCCTTAGCCAAAGACTGGAGATCACGTTCCACAGGCCTTTCAAAGGTCTCTAGATGTGGTCCTTTGTTATAAGCTGGGTAAAAAATTAATTTGTTTTTAAAGAATGAATGTTTACTGCTAGTAAGGAATAGGGATGAAACAATGAAATCTATTGGGTCCTCATCACAATCACATTGTTCTGCTAATAAATCATTTAGATCCTGTGCAGCACTATATTCCCTAAAGCAGAATCTAGAGTGCCCAGTGTTGTCCATTGGAGGACCAGGACCAGTAGAGTCCAAGTCATGTAATGGAGAAGACAAATCCCAATTTTTGGTTGGGGGTAAAGGTTACATAAACTACCAGCTCGACAGAGAAATACACTCTATGATAAAGCGCCGAATGCGCAAACCGCGATAGAGTGACTTAACTTGTCTAAAGGATATGACTATAAATACGAGAGCCCTACCACAGTGACATACCCCTGATGAAGCACGTTGCACATGTGAAACGCATCGAGGTCGTCACTTATACATCATACGTCATCACACAAGATTGTCCATACCTCATTACGTGTAGATGCTAGTCAGCAGATCAACTGTGTAGCCTCCATGGCATCAGGTGCAGTGATCTCATTGTCCAGCGACCTGGTGCACCGGGTTTAAGCAGAATTATATCAACTGAGATTCTCAGCTTTCACTGGGAAATCGTGGCTGCCATTCACTTTGGGTGTGCTGTCTTTTGTTTTGATATAAATATATATATATTAATTTTTTATTCGGTGGTGGGAATCGCCATCTCTCCTAGTAAAGAGGCCAGGTTAGGCATCCAGACCATAGTTCCCTTCCTACCCCTACTGGTAGTGGGCTGGATTGGTTTTGCAAACAATATTACCCTTCTCATTAGGGACTTCTACAGAGTGAACCCTTTTATATACATTTTCGTCCAGATATTCCACCCGGTCTATATAGATGGAGCTATCTAAATACCATATATGTATTAGCTGTTCTACCCTTTCCTGGCGCTCCGTAATGGGATGGTGCACATGCTGACGGATATAGGTCATAAGCTTGTGCTCTATCCATTCAGCAAAACACAGATAAGTGACCAGAAGGGGTCACTAGAAGTCCCTATAAGTTGCACTCATTACATAATATAATATACATAAAGTACCAGTTTAATAACTAGTACCACTAGATTGAAAATATTGAAAATATTACGGACCAAATGGGAAATTCCCACACAGCCTAAACTATAGCACAACAGAAAAATATACAATTTTATTACACGCTAAAATATGACGAAATGCATAAAATGACAACTAAATTACAGAAAACTAAAAACCCAGGATGGATCACTCACAAGCCAAAATCCAGACGCCACCGAACCCATACTCCATGATCTATAGAGCAATTAGACCCATAGTGTGCTGTCGATCCAGGTCTGGTGGGGAGGATGTCATGCGGGACCTGAGCGGGTAAGTCGGAAGGACACTAAAGGCACTAAACGATGTGTGTAAAGATCCATACCGATCAGAAATAACAACTAAGGTCCATTTCTTTATTAATGCCTCTTGGGCCTACCGTATCTAAGCGCCTTATCCATTGTGTTTCTTTCTGTAATAGCATCCTCTGTAGGTCCCCTCCGCGCCGTTTTCTCCCCACACTATCAATGACCTGGTACCTCAGCTGGCTAGCATTATGCCCTGCTTGTGTGAAGTGATGGGCAACTGGTGCGTCAGGATCACCCCTGCGGATGGCTGCTTTGTGTTGCCGAATCCTATCCTTCACCTGTTGCGTCGTCTCACCCACATAACCAAGTCCACACGGGCATTTAATGAGATATATTACGTTTTTGGACATTCATGTGTAGAAATCCTTAATCTGGTACATCTGTCCAGTATGGGGATGTCGAAAAATGAGACCCTCTTGCATACTATTGCATTGACTACAGTTCAAACATCTATAGCAGCCCAACTTAGGGGTGCCCAGGAAAGTCTGTCGCCTCTCCTTACCCCCAATGTCCGCTCTCACAAGTCTCTCTCTGATGTTTCTACCCCTTTTATAGGAAAACAGGGGTTTGAATGTGAAGACTGAAGATAGGAAGGAATCATTCTGTAATAAAGGCCAATGCCTAAGTATGATGTTTTTAATTCTACCTGATTGAGTGTTGAAGGTAGTCACAAAAGGTATTGAAAATTGCTTCCCTAGAGATAGTCTCTGCCTTGTCACGTTGTGTCTTCAATAATGATTTAGGGTACCCTCTATTCCTAAATTTATCCTGCACCATGTCTAGGGTATCCTTAAAACCATCAGGGGTACTGATGATTCTTTTAGTCCTTAGAAACTGACTGTAAGGTAGACCCACGAGCACAAGGAGCAGACCACAGGGTTTGATTACTGTCTTCATACAGGGTTTGATTACTGTCTTCATTTGCTATTGCCATTAATCTTACATTGACTGTTGTGGACTCCTGGTGCTTCTTTGCAAGCTGCTTTCTTGCAGGCTGTGTTCAGCCTTGACTGTACCATTGCACACAGTTTCTGGTAGTACTTGAACTACTGGCATTGACTGTAGTGTATTCTTGCTTCCCGGCTATTAGCTGTTAAGCTGTATTTAGCCTACACTATATGTTTGCTATCTATTTTCAGGGGTGTCTGATTTGACCAGTTATAGGGGAAGGGAGGCTTAAGGAAGTACCTCTGGGACCTTTTGGACCAGGGGGAATGGGCCAGATGAAGAGGTAGTCCCTCGAAACGTTGCCCCCCCTAGCATACTTGCCGTTCTCCATTTTTTGTGTATATTCCTTGTGTTTCATGTTTTTTTCCCCTTTTCCTTTTCCTCCCCCCCCCACCCCTCACTTTGTGACATGCCCATTTGTGATACTGGTTTCTGCAAACACATTTGATTTATTTCTGGTTTGTTTTATTATTAAATGTTTATTCTGCATTACAACTGTTTTCATCATTTAGCTATTAGACAGTGAGTGCTGGTACTTACGTAGATTTGTTAGTTATTAAACTGGTACTTTATGTATATTATATTATGTAATGAGTGCAACTTATAGGGACTTCTAGTGACCCCTTCTGGTCACTTATCTGTGTTTTGCTAACTACTTTCCCTATGCACCGTTAAACAACATCTCTTTTGTATGGTGAGCAAGGTGTTTCTGTGTGTTTATCCATTCAGACTGCTCACTCTACCGAACGTATCATATCCTTGGTAATATAATGTTAATAATGCCCCTAAAAGTCTCATATCTGGTCTCAGACCACATGGTTCACATCGTTAAGTAAGGTAAAGCATTGTGAATATGGAGTACCTGGCAGAACCCACATTAAGAGTTCAATATTAGAAAGTGAGGACCTTATGTCCCACAAACCATCTTTGCTGTCATTCTCTTTCTCCTTGGTCAACCGTCTGTTCTGTTTCCCACCAAGTGTCCACCTTACATCAGCGGCAACTGACCACACATGTCGTATTAATATGGGTGGGTATTAAGTGCAGGACCCAACCGGCAATGAGGTCCTTCCCCATTGGGGACAATGCGGGCTTTTTGACATCCATATCGGAAACCTTGGTTACGGGGTTCAAACCCAGGCACCACTGCAGCAACTGGGCACACTTTCAGTAGCATAGCTAAGAGTTGCGCCTCTGCAATCATAATGCCTTAATGTCTCCTAGGGCATGAGGTTGATTCCTCAGCAGGTATATCCTCGGGTGCCACTGGAGGTAAGGTTGTCTCCTTCTTATCGATCACTTCTTCAATGACCACCTCAGGTTCGGATAACTCTGTTAATAGGTCCCTTGCATCGGGAAACACGACACCAGCTTTGTAACCTCAATTGGCAGGGTTTGGCATGGCTCCACATGTCTCTCGAGCCACCAGGAGGAAACATCCATCTCACTCACAGTCCCGGGGCAAGCGATGGCTAGCTTGGGGGAGGCCATTCCTTATGTTCTAACAGAGAAAATATATTTTATATCACAGTTGGGGCAATGTGCCGAGATAGTCAAATCTACACCAGGCCTCCTACACAGACTTCAAACAGCCTGCACAAAATCTTTCTCTAGCACCAACACCACCAAGACCCCACCGGGGGTCTCGTAGTGCTGCACTGTGCTGGTCGGCAGACATATTGAGATAAAATGTATGATCCGGTAGCCGAGTCACTTGCAGATGCACTCAAGAGCTGGTCCCAGTCTCAGGTACCGGGTAAGAAACGAATAGTTCATGTGTCTGGGTGCGGCCATTTTTTCCCACTTACACATGATTAGAACGTTGCAACTTTGGCTCCCTCCACTAGCAAGACCGGTAGGGGCATCGCTATCCTGTCACTTGTTATTAGCACAGAACAGTCCAGTAGTGGCGTGGCCAACATTGTTACTCCAGAGTGTAGACAGGCTCTGCACGTTAGTTGAACCTAAGCACTCTAGTCTAGTTTCTTGGTGAGTTGCTTGTTAGAAAAAATTCAAAATAAATAAATGAGAGTTGCACTTTTCACACTATAATGCAACCTCTCACTCCTTTTTTAATTAAGCCTCCACATCTGAGGCCCTGACAATATTAGTCTTCAGATATCAGGAAAACTTCACACATGCATCAATCCACAGTCTGTAGTAATGTGCACAGTCTCCGCAGAGGGAATCGCATACTGCTACACGTATTTTTAAAACAACAGCCCTCCCGTTTCAAAATCCAGAACAAAGCTTAAAAAAAAAAAAACGCATGCGTAGCTCCAAGCGTTCCAAAACAAGAAAATACATAAAAACATTCTTCCTTCTTTTGCTGAGCCAGCCCCACGTTCATAATAAACAAAATCATCCACCATCAGAACAGAATGGAGATCTGAGGGCATTTAAAGATGGCGGAAGGCATCAAGGTAACACGCGTTGAAAGTGACCTCTGGCGAGTAGTCCTGGAGGTGGAACACCATTGACAATTTGGTCGTAGTCAAATGGCCATGGCCAAACATCCCATTCTGAAAACCTTGGTGCCTTGATTCATGTCCTAGTACTTACCTTGGTTAGGATCAGAGTCGTTGTGCCCAATGTCCCTGCCACCCGGCAACACAAAAACTTCCATTGGGCTGAGGATGGAGCTCAACCACACCTCAGTTGTGGTCAGGTGCACGTATTTTGGGGACCCAGTCCCATCTTCGCAGCATGATGATGAATCTCAGCCTTCCTGTTCTTGACCTTCCTTTTGAGGTTTGAGAACTGTTTTTTGCAGTTCTCCGTCGTTCTTTGGCACACTCCCATGGAGGAAACCGCAGATCTCCTTTCACAACCTTGTATTTTTGGTTCTTTTAGTCCTGGCTGCAGATAGAAGAACAAATGTAGAAACACTGTTACTATAGGTTACTGTAGGCATAGAGAATTGACATGTGAAATGATTACACTCCGCTTTGGAAACAAACAAAAAAACCAAAACGTGTGGATTGGCTGTTACATGGAGTGATTTGGCATTTTTTAATACGCGGTTTAGAAGATATGATTTGCAGTAGAGAATAGTGTTTTATCCCACATTGCATAACACGACTTCTGCATATGCCAAACTGCAAGGTTTGGCACTCACAACTTTGGGCTATGGGAATAGACCCCAGTATACCGTCTCCCACTTAGAGGTCATGCAGATTCTGGATCCAGAAGTAACATTTTAGAAGACCCTCCACCAAATATTTTATCTTCTCATCGTAATGTGAACAGAGAAAAGCCTTTTACCTAAGCGATGACAGCTGATATAACTAAGCAGGTGTTGTTTGTTTTTCCCCTGGGATCCGAGTCAATTGTCATGACTGTAATTCATCATGTTAAATCTGTGAATTCCAAAGCTCTGCTTTGATCCCTTTTCAGTTCAATTGAAGATGCATCAACATATATCAGCATCAAACTATTTTGCCCATTCAGCACGAACGAGTAATTTTGATGGGGTCAATATACTGTACTAGTTATGAAAGGGCAAATATCTAGATAAAGATCTTCAGTATACTGTATATAATAAACTTAGATATCAGATTTCTAACAATAAAATGTATGATACACTTGACACTAATGCAAGCCAAGAAGAAAATAAGAAAAAAAAAGCACAGTGCAAGCCACACTTTTCAGGTATCAGTCTTCCCATAAATGTAACATCATCACTACTTAGCAGAATGACATGTCATATCCGCACCAAGCAGGCAAATAATAAAGGCCTCTGTATTGACTTTATATTTACAATTTAAGAAACATACAAAATATTAACATTACTTGATGCTCCTTTGTATTCATAATACAATAAGAAAAGGTCCAAAAATAAAAAAAGTAGATGTAAAAAATATAATATGAATCAAAAAAATGATGTTTAGATGCTCAATATTAAAAATATGTTAATAAATGTGAAGACAGAAGAATATTAGTATTTTTTTCTGGACCAAATCCACTGTAACAGAAATATAAATGCACTTGCATGTAGTTTTTGTGGTAAGAAGTGGCTCTTTTGAAGGGAAGGTAAAAAGGAATCCCTTTCTAAAGGAGCAGTGGAAAATGCATCTACTCACTCTGTCTGCTGATGATAAGAGAAAGCACACTCCTTTCCAGACAGGAGCAAGCCAAAGGGGCATACTAATAAACAGAGAAAGGCAAGGGAGAGGGCTAAACCAACTCAAGCTTTGAACAGTGAGAGGTTGCCAAGGCAACTGGCTGGTGGCTTGTGGAAAAGCTATATTATAGCAACAGTGTTGCAACTACACAAAAGCACTGGCTGCTTCAGAACAGGGAAACATGCGACTTTCACTGGGGAGAGCTAGCAGCCTGAGAGCAGAAAACACACAGAAAATATAGAATTCTGTTCCAGGACACTCTGTGTCTAGTATCAGTAGATACCACTATATCTAACATAATGTTGAACATATAAAATACAACAACAATGTATAAAGTCCATGTTCACATAAGGACATGGTACCAGCCAGTACCACTGGCTCCAAGATCCCCTTTGGCAAGGGATGTCAAGTAGGCACACCACTCCGGGATGGCTGGGTGCCCCACAATGTCTTTTATGAGTCCATAGAATGGATAAGGCCCATGAATGATAATATTAGGGACACCCAGGTAGTGGTGTCCCAAGTCCAAAAATCCTGGCAAAAGTTCTGGCTCTGACAAAGACTGGAATCGTGTCCATGAGCGTTATGAAGACTCATGGGAAAGTCGGGCTGGTCTTGCCTCTAGAGTCGTGAAGACTGGTTGGTTGGGTAATTCCAACCGTGCGTTCCCAGCACACTTGGAGATTGCTAAGGCAACCATCTGTTCTTGTGGAGTCGCCCGTGTTGGTCATAGGATTCTGCTTCCAGGAGGAACATTCTTCAGAGAGGTTCCCTTTTCCATTTAAACAGTTGGTATTGTCTGTATGCATCCCCCTTTGGGGACGAACATCTTTGTCTCGGTTACTCTGCTGATAGTACTTAGTCTTTTAAAAGGAGGCTTACCATGGCAGCTGTCTATTCTACCACAAGTTGTGTGGTTGAGAGCAGTGGTAGCCTGCATGAACTGTGCGAATGCTCGCTGGAGCATTATCCATTTAGAGGAACGATGAAGTCCTAGCGTACCTTCAGGTGTCACGTTTGTGACCACAGCACAGACTGGAAGGTGGATTTCTGTAGCTGTTTCCGGGATTGTTGGTTTACCTGTATCTGCTGAAACCGATGGGATCTCATCCAATTGCATCAGAGACTCTGGTTCTATAAGCAATGAAGTCTTTGGGCAAATGCAGCGTTTTGGGGTCTGTTGCGCTGTTTGCGGATTTTGTGCACTCTCAGGATGTCCATGCCGAGCAGTAGCGAAATCTTGGCATCGTATTCTATTGGCACGATGCGGTAAGCTATTCCCCTAAGGTGTGCGTGATGACGTGCCACGTCCGGTGTGGGAATCTCGTTCCTGTTTGCCGCCATGTGGTTACACTCTATGAGTGTAGGGTGACGTATATTTACTCTGCCTCTACGGAATTTATGGTATAGCCATTTGCTCTCCTCCCTTGTCTTGTCTCAGTCACTCCTGCGCAGGTTCTGAGTGTGTAGGGTGAGGCATTGTCTTGCGTTTTGAACAAGCTAAAGAACTCAGACTTCACTAATGATCTGTTGCTTTGATCATTGATGATTGTGAACATCCTAAAAGCCCTCTCAGGTTGTCCCTTGGGGTATACTGCAACAAGACATATTTTGGAGCAGGACCTATGGTCACGTCCTTCTCTGCAAATCTCAGTGCACTGGGATGTGACAGATGTTGACTTCTCTTCTCCTTCTTCCCGCCATGCTTTGCCATGGATTAAGGGTTGTTGAGTTTGTCGTGTCAGCGCCTCTGGATGTAGAGATGTTACATGCTTGTCACTGTTGCACACTGTACATACCACCAATACACAACCCACCCACTAGAAGAAAATGGTGAATGTGCTCACAATTGTATGTATACTCTGTTGTTCCAGTAAGGCTGTATGTAATTTCAGTATGCTGTTCGAATGTCAATATTAATGAAACAATATGTAATCAGTCCAAGTGGGACTAAAGACCTAGTGGTGTCCACTTAACATCCACAATATGAGGCCCCTTTAAAAAAAACTTTCCCAGATAATAGATGAGGCATATAGCAAAACACTAGCAACAGGTGAATATATCTGGGCTGATGCCCTTTACCTGCTAGGGTTGATCCAGGGCCAGACAGTCATTCCAGGGTGCGCAGTCCTCAGAGATAGTTGCAGCAAATTCAGTAAGAGACAGAAGCATAGTCAGATTCAAAAGGAAGTGTTGCTTCCAAAAGGTGCAATTGTATTTTTTCTTGTATTCTTTCTGGTAACGGAGGACATGGACCTGCAGTATGCTGACGAGGACAACCTTCATGATGGTAGGGGTAAGTTGAACATTTTTTTTACTTTATTTAGGCTGGCTGGCTAATGTCTGATTTAATAATGGGCAAATAGCTATTATCTATATCTGGATAATAGTTATTTTGCCTATTACAGTACTGTTTGTATAGGGACGGGTGGGGGGGGGGGGGTGTAGAAGGGGAGGTGTATTTATTGCAATGTATTCCACTTTTTTTTTTTGCAACCAGATTGGTACCGCAGGCCAGTGGAGACCAATGGGGACCACCCGAGGACCACCAGGCTCCAGTGGGGACCACCCAAGGGCCCCTAGACACATGTGGGGATCACCTGGAGGCCCACAAACACTCACGGGGACCACGCCTGGACACCCGCCGGCTTCTAGTATCAATCCTCTGTATTAAAAAAAAAATGTTTTTTTTATGTGGGGGCACAGGGGGTGGTGGATTGTGTATTGGTGGTTAGTACATATTGTGATGTTTATTGGGGGCAGAGGGGGTGAGTGAAGGGCCAAGAACCCACTTCACTCACCCCCTCTGCCCCAATAAAGCTGCTGTTGTGAACCCCTTCATTGCCTTAGCGTTAGCTGCTAAAGTAATGAAGTTATTAAACACACAAATACCCAACAAGCTCTGAGAAACCCCAACCATTACCACATAATATATAATATATATATATAACAGTGGTTGACAAATCACCAAAAAATCTACTCGCCACACAAAAAAATCTACTCGCCACCTAGTACCAAACGTGTGCTGCTTGGGCCAATATTTACTCGCCCGGGGGTTAAATCCACTCGCCCGGGGCGAGCAAATGTATAGGTTTGTCGAACACTGTATATATATAAATATATGTGTGTGTGTGTGTGTGTGTATGTGTATAAGTTTCAAAAGGAGTGCTAGTGGGCGTGGCTAAATGTATACAACAACAAAAACAAACAAAAATTCCCAAAGCTACTTCCAATGTGACAAAAATACACAGTGCAATACCTATATATTCTTTTGAAAAGGGGTCATTTAGTTTAACCCTTTGGCCAAATCATTGTAAGCCTCCGAGCCACATCAAGGCAGACCCTGTTCGCAGGTCCTAACACTCCCTTGGTTAAAATTCTTGTAAACCTGTACCTAATTGCAGTAAGAATGATCTACATTGGATCTGTCGTAACCTGGCAAAATGAAACTTACCTGCCCACTTGGAAAGTGGGGAGGGACAAGCTTAAACCTTGGGAGGTGGAGGGGCCATCACCCTCCCAAAAGCAGCTGAGACCAGCTGCACATAGTTAATAAACACAGAAATACCCAACAAGCTCTGAGAAACCCCAACTATTATCACATTACAGTATATATATATATAAATGCATTTTTGTTTGTTTTTGTTGTTGTATACATTTGCCACGCCCACTAGCACGCCTTTTGACACATATATATATATATATGTGTGTCAAAAGGCGTGCTAGTGGGCGTGGCAAATGTATACAACAACAAAAACAAACAAAAATGCATTTATCCCCCTTGGAGAAAGTCGCCCGTGTGCGACAAAACGCGTCAGGGACGTCATTACGCTACGACACTATGTCATCACGTAAGTGCGCGGTCAGGTCAGGTCGCGCACGAAGTCTATGCAGACCGTGTAATATCCAGAATCCAGGGAGGCACAAAATGGAGCTGCCATGAATTCGTAGAGGGGTCGTTTCCTGCCATCCAGCAGTCTTTTATCCACTGCATGTGTAGATCAAGACTTGTCTTGTGGACTATGCGATTGGTCTACTGTCTACACATCCGTGTGGCGGTGATATTGATTTTCACAACTGCTTTTATTTTATCTGAATCTTGTGAGTGTGATTCCCCCCCCATCCCCCCTCCCCCCACCATCCAATAAATTGTTATCTTTTTATGCTATGGGGCGTGCGCTCTCTCCTCTTCTCTTTCATATATATATATATATATATATATATATATATATATATATATATATATATATATATATATATATATATATATATCACGGTAGACCAGACCTAATTCACACCGAATATACTGGACACTGATTGAACAGGACAAAATGATAAAATAAATGGAAGTTTTATTGCCTTTCGGCGAAACACAACACTGTAACACAAAAGACACTTGAAAATAACACTTACGGTAAAATAACAGGGTGAAGTATCCAAGAATAACACTGGCTGGCAATTTTCCCTTGCTGGATTAGAGTTACGAACCTACAACTACGAACAAAGAACACTCTACACCTTTGGGGTTGGGGCAACCTGCCTCTTTATAGGGTTTGAATTCCCATCACAAACAGGCAAGGAACTCTGGGAGGAAGCAGGAGTGCCCCCTTGGCAACACCAAGTCTAGGGCTGAATGGCTGGGCATTGTCTAACCCATAGGAGGGGTTGATGGCAGATACGTAATGTTATCTGGTCCATCCCCACTCCTTATGGCTCTGCATCGTGATAGTCCTCAATATCTCCAGACACCTTTGCAACAAAGCCACTGGTTGCCCTTTGAAGTCAGGGACTCCCAAAGCTCCCAGCTCATCCTCAATGCACATTTATCTGCAGGAAACTCACCTGATTAAATCGGAGACCCCTCCATACAAATGTAACTCACATGCAAATCCCGTTACAAGTCTGCTATCTGAGAAATTAGTACATACAGTCACATAATCCTTTGAACACTTTGCAGGGCTGACTCCCAAATTACATTACAGTTCTTACCTATAGATCACAAAACACTTTACCTCATTTGCCTGCTTAACTAGACTTGGGAATTGAATTAACAGGGCATAAAAGTGCTTTGGAATACACATACATAGTACATTATACATTAACCCTTTCTCTTCCCACACAAATAAGGGGTAACTAGCTGGGTATAACCCCTTTATTACAGGCCAGGTTACCCCTGATCGTCACAATATATATCACATTTTAAGTTATGGTGGATGAAAAAGGCAACAAAAAACCTCCACCGTTGGCATATAGCAATGTTCTTTTAAGCAGGCTTCTGCCTGGTTTATTCAGTCCCAGGCACTGGGACTGCAATACTTTGAAAATAATGTACAAAATAAACCCTGCTCAACTGAGCAATTACTAGACCCAGGATCACTCTGACTAGGGTTGGGTGTCTTGCCTGCGTCCAACAAATCAAAATAGCAAACTTCACAGTCAAAGGTAGTACACAAATGATTTACCCTTTTAGGGGGAAGGATTCTCCCCATTCTGCTTGCTGGCAGCCTTCCTGCCTCCAGGCTCTTGGAGAGAAGGGAGAGGAGACAGGAAACCAGCTTTAAATACCTGTTTTCTAATTAGCAGGACAGGTGACAGAAATCAGGCAGCAGACAAACTGCGGTCAGGATCCCTCACCCCAGTTCCAGCACCTGCAAAACTGTGGGATGGAGGACATCAATTCTATGGCTGCACTTTCCCGCCTAAACAGGATAGAAGCTGTCTAGTATCCTTTGAGCCTTATATATTGAATTTATTACCATTCCCTGGTTTCTGTCACGTATGACACCCCCAGCTCAGACCTAGAGGGGTGAGCGACCATGAATAATCAGAGAGTGCATCCATGACAACCCATCAGCATTTTGTGAAAAAGTGATATAGAGGCGCGAACAACTTAGAAGAAAGTGTAAAATAATATTAATAAATAAAGTGATATACAGTGAAGATGATAATAATCTTAACACCCAGCTCAAACCCTCTGGTGGGACCTGTTTCACGGGTTCTAAGGTTAAGGCAATTTCTCAAACAATTCAGGGGGAGCATATAGAGAAAAGAAAACAGAAAACACACAAATAAGTGCAGATGTATGGAAAATCAATTGATAAAATATATGATGGTTTCTTGGCTCGTATGTCTTGTCTACTCACAGGATATCAGTGAATAAAAAGCAGTTTGCAATTTGGGCTGCTACCCATATGGAATGGTATGGTCAGGATCCCCCTCAAAGGCTCCGTCAATGATGATATATAATATATGTAGGATGAGAGAGAGAACTACATAGTGCGATCAGACTGATATAAATTTCTTTATGTAAAAAACGGGGTATAAAAATGCGCACTTACAATGTGCCAATATAAAATAAGCATGTATCACACAAATGGTGAAATTGGAGGTTCGCCGTACTGCTCACCGCCTCCCTTAGGTTCAGCTGGCTTCCACTGCTCGATATCCGGAGTCAGAGCTTCCCTCCTTGCGCCCGTCGGAGAATGTGACGTCACAGCTGCAGGGCTGGTGGGTTACGGATCGCCTCCAAGATCAAAATAGGCCCACGCATTGAGTGGACCTATTTTGATCTTGGAGGCGATCCGTAGCCCACCAGCCCTGCAGCCGTGACATCACATTCTCCGACGGGTGCAAGGAGGGAAGCTCTGACTCCGGATATCGAGCAGTGGAAGCCAGCTGAACCTAAGGGAGGCGGTGAGCAGTACGGCGAACCTCCAATTTCACCATTTGTGTGATACATGCTTATTTTATATTGGCACATTGTAAGTGCGCATTTTTATACCCCGTTTTTTACATAAAGAAATTTATATCAGTCTGATCGCACTATGTAGTTCTCTCTCTCATCCTACATATATTATATATCATCATTGACGGAGCCTTTGAGGGGGATCCTGACCATACCATTCCATATGGGTAGCAGCCCAAATTGCAAACTGCTTTTTATTCACTGATATCCTGTGAGTAGACAAGACATACGAGCCAAGAAACCATCATATATTTTATCAATTGATTTTCCATACATCTGCACTTACAGTATTTGTGTGTTTTCTGTTTTCTTTTCCCTATATGCTCCCCCTGGATTGTTTGAGAAATTGCCTTAACCCGTCAGCATTGCCATGTTTCAGCCCTGACCTGTGCTCCACTGAAAAATTAAGGGGTTGTAGACTTAGGAACAATTTGGTCACCCTAGCATGCTTTTCTCTGTTTTGACACATCCAGGCGACGGGTGCGTGATCTGTGACCAACCGGAATTTTCTCCCCAATAGATAGTATTTGAGGGACTCAACAGCCCACTTTATTGCGAGGCACTCAACTATGGAATATTTTTTCTCCTGGGGATTTAGTTTACTACTTAAATAAAGGATGGGGTGCTCCTCACCCTGGGATTCCTGAGAAAGTACAGCCCCCAGCCCTACCTCAGATGCATCGGTTTGGACTAAAAACTATTTAGAGATGTCAGGTGTGACCAACACTGGTTTGACACAGAGAGCTTCTTTCAGGCTTCTAAAGGCCTGTTTTGTTTCGGGGACCACTTTACCATTAGCGGCCCTCTTGCTTTTATGAGGTCGGTTAGTGATCTTGCCTTAGTTGCTAAATTGAAATAAACCTTCTATAATAGCCAATTAATCCCAAAAAAGGTCCTTACTTGTTTTTTTGTATCTGGCCGTGGCCAATTTAATCACCTCTACTTTGAGTGTTTGGGGTTTAAGTAAACCTCTGCCAATGGAATACCCTAGATACTTGGACTCCTCCAGACCAATAATGCATTTAGCGGGGTTAGTGGTTAATCCAGCAGATCGCATTGCGGCAAGCATAACTTGGACCTTTGGAAGGTGGGATTGCCAATCTTCACTATGGACTAAAACATCATCCAGGTAGGCGGCAGCTTACCGAGCATGTGGCTTCAAAATTGTATCCATCATTCTTTGGAATATGGCAGGGGTTCCATGTAGGCCAAAAGGCAACACCCTATACTGAAAGAGGCCGTCTGGGGTTGAGAAGGCCGTCTTTTTGTTGCCCTTTCTGTGAGGGGAACCTGCCAGTACCTTTTTGTTAGGTCTAGGCTCATTAGATATCAGGCTTTGCCCAGTCTTTCCACCAGTTCGTCAAACCTAGGCATAGGATAAGTACCAAATTTTGACACAGCGTTTAGTTTGCGGTAGTCATTGGAAAACCTTGTTGTACCGTCTGGTTTTGGGACTAAAACTATAGGGCTTTTCCACCCACTTTGGCATTCCTCAATTACACCAAGCTTTTACATTTTTTTAACCTCTAAACTTATAGCCTCTCTTTTGGCCTCTGGGATTCGGTAAGGTTTAAGGTTAACTCGGACCCCGTGTTCAGAGACTAGGTCATGTTCAATTACCTTAGTTCTACCTGGCTTTGTAGAGAAGACTTCTTTGTTTCTTCTCACTAGGTTCTTTATGGTCTTCTGTTGAATTCTGGGTGCTATTCTGAGAGGAGGACCACACGTTTCGAAAATGGAGAAAGTCGTTCCCTATTATTACATCATGTGCCAGTTTGGGTACTATACCAACTTTGAAATTTAAGGAACCAAACTCGGTTTCAATAAGAACGTCAGCAGTGGAATATTCATGATTATCCCCGTGTATATATCAAATTGCCACTATTTGTGAACTGTTTACCTGTTTTTTCTCAATGGGCAACAGGCATTCGGACACTAGGGTAACCATACTCCCCGAGTCAAGTAGTGCCCGCATTTCTCCACCATATGTGACAAACGGTTTACTCAGGGGGCTCCGCCGTCTGTCCGGATCCACTAGAACATGGTGTTTTAGAGTGGGTGAGACGAGGAGACGTGATACAATGTTCCTTTAAGCAGGCTTCTGACTGGTTAATTCAGTCCCAGGTACTGGGACTGCAACACTTTGAAAACAATGTACATAATAAACCATGCTCAACTGAGCAATAATTAGACACAGGATCACCCTGACTAGAGTTGGGCGACTGCCCGCTTCCAACAAATCAAAATAGCAAACTGCACAGTCAAAAGGTAGTACACAAATGATTTACATTTTTAGGGGGAAGGATTCTCCCCTTTATGCTGGCTGGCAGCCTTCCTGCCTCCAGGCTCTTGGAGAGAGAGGAGAGGAACCAGGAAACCAGCTTTAAATATCTGTTTTCTAATTAGGAGGACAGGTGACAGAAATCAGGCAGCAGACAAACTGTGGTCTGGATCATCCATCCCTCAGTTCCAGCACCTGCAAAACTGTAGGATGGAGGACATCCATTCTGTGGCTGCACATTCCAGCCTAAACAGGATAGTAGCTGTCCAGTATCCTGGGAGCCCTATATATCGAATTTATTACCATTCCCTGAGTTCTGTCACAAAATATATAATATGTGTTTATTTGGGGGGAGGGTAGTGTATGTGTATTTGGGGGGTCGTTTATTTGGGGAGGAGGTTGTGTAGGTGTTTTTTTGGGGGGTAGTGTATTATGTATCTATGTATTGTGTATTTGTAAATGACACTGTTTTGCACAGAAAAACATTTTAAAAAAAACTAAATAAAGGGACTTATTAATGTGAGTTACATTTTATTCCCCCACATATTTTGTTGTATGTTAATGCTTATACAGTATGTAACTATTAGTGTGTGTACAGTATATGTATTTGTGTTGTGGGGGTGTAATATGCATGCATGTGTTGTGGCTACATGACATAACTTGTGGTAAACCGCTCACCAAATCTCAATAATAAAAATCTTTTTCAGTCAAATTACAGCTGGTGCAAAAGGAATGGTAGTATTACACAAATACAAACAAGAAAATTAAAAAATCTCCCAGAGATCCCTCTTTATTTGCACTCCAGGGCTGCTGAAAAGTATAGGGTTAAATAATCCCTGACACAATTGTCAAATTGACTATTTAAGGTACATTAAGTAACCGCTCCCAACACTGTAGGAGGACAGTTGCCACTAAAAGCCTCTGATTGGCCAAAATAATAACACTTTATTTAAACATAAACAGCAGCGCATACTCAAATTAACATTTAAAACAAACAAATAAAAAGGTGGTAGTGTAATACCAGCAGGGAACAATGGACAATTCCTTAAATAGATAATAGGATAATGCCTCAAAGTGTATACTAGATCGTCCTGTATATAGTGAGAGACACCTCGAGAGATAACTCAGCTGTGCCTAAGTAGTGGTATCTAGAGCAACCTTTCAAATACTCAGTTGTCTCTATAGTAGGATCGCATCCAGATACCTATATTCAACACTAGGATGCTGTAAGCATAGCCAGTTAACTGATTAACTAAACCTGATGTATATTCAGGAAAAGCCAGATATTGAGTGTATCTACAGTAGCAAGGCACAACCTGCTCTCTAGGTATATAGATCGTGGGTAGCTATCAATGGTCAGTATACACACATGTACATAGGTAAGACATAGAGTGTTGAACCTAGCAATATGTACATATACATTAGACACACACAGCAGAGTCACTAGAATCAGTCCTGAAGTGTCAGCGTCACAGCACTCCATAACATGTAGTGTTTATGTAGTGGGGTCCCAGTTTTCAAGCGTGGCAACAGTTAAATACACATAAAACCACATAAAATGTATCCATAAATATTAGGTGCCTTTAGTTGCGCTAGGAAATGGACCAACCGCTATAGAGTATATGGACAGTAGATTATAATACAGAATCTGTGCAGAAATATAGTGTCTCTACTGATACCGTATGGATCTCAACGGAGCTTCAAACACCCACTACCCAACATTGCATACCCCTCTCCAAGTAACCAGAACGATCTCACCCGTGACCTGCGTGACGTCAGCGCGATGACGTCATGCCTGACGTACGCTTCGCACTCGGGGCTGGCGCTTTCTCAAGGTGGGGGTTGTTGTGGCTCTCTGAATATTTTGGAGAAATAATTTTTTTATAAAATAAAATTCCTCGAGAGGTTGCACACCCCTGGTATAGACTCTTCTGGGGTGTTCAGATAATATAAAAAAAGTAGAAGGCAGCACTCAATCAGCTAAACTCACTGATAGTAGATCGTTGCAAGAAAATACGTTCAGCAAATTGCTCCAACAAATTTACAGCATTTTAATTAACAAAAGCATGCAGATGATACAACATTTCTGGCTTCTATGGAACCTTCATCAGGTGTAAGTAAGAGAAGCCAGAAACGTGCTTGCTCTTCCTAATTAAAATGCTGTTTATTTCTTGGAATAACTTCAGTTGCTGAAATAATTTCCATGCAATGGTCTACTAAAAGTGAGTCTAACTGATTGAGTGATGCCATTGACTTTTTTCTATCTTTCATGTGGCCAACTGGCCACAAATCTTTAGCGGTAGGCAATAGAATTTTTTGACAAAACTTTGGCTTGACAAGCAATTTTTCTCTGTCTAATCCATTTTCAGAGCTCCATGATAAACCCAAATCTTATGAGACACTACCACATTGAGTCTGCAGGTCTTTATAAATGTAAATATGCACAAGATAAACATGTGTACACCATTTAAGTACTGTATATTTTAATTTTTACATTTCACATAGTACTATAAAGAGCATATGTGTAAACCTGCAAATCTAAAGTAGCATTCTAACAAACATTGCTTTTTTCTTTTGGCAATTACGTGGGAGAAATGTAATATCCCCTTTCACATTTACAGTAATAATATTTCAGTACCATAATCAGCTAATCAGGAGTATGTTCAGTGATGAATGACTGGTCACCTTGTCCTACTAAATTACCTTTGGACAATAGAAAAATGAAGTTGTTCATTAGAAAGCCTTGTGGGAGCTCCGTTTTTTTTTAATTGAGCCGCTAGCCATTGTTTTATATTCTTCACAGAGACTGTTCTGGTTCATTCAACTCATGCAAGTGGGAATTGTTTGTAATAGCCCACAATATGCTAAACACTCATTGCATTTTTCACACCTCATTTTCATGCAAAGAAAAATAGAAATACATAGCTTACCATCATTTTTAAAGGGATACAACTAAGGAAGACTTGTGTAAGTTTCTTGCTTTTCACGTAGATCCTTATTTTTCCCCATCTCAGGCCAGGCAGAAATTTTTAGACACACATAAAATGGGAAAAAATGAGGTAACTACTGTAGATGCAGAAGCGTTTTATTTGATATTATTATATCTGTATGTAACTCCTCCTGAACACAAACTGAAAATGATTATGACACATTAAAGCTTATATATGCATGTTTTAAATAGCTCTCTGAGGCACT
Source organism: Ascaphus truei (assembly GCF_040206685.1). NCBI lineage: Eukaryota > Metazoa > Chordata > Amphibia > Anura > Ascaphidae > Ascaphus > Ascaphus truei. Next base: position 92,107,752 of record NC_134487.1, on the reverse strand, counting down.
GCAAGCATCAACTTTTGAGCTTAAAGTCAGCCCCTGCACTCAGACAGGGGCCTCATTGTGGATGCGAGCCCATCCTCCCTTCCCTCTTCCTCACCTCTCCCCTTCCCCATCCCTCCCTCCAGACATTTATTCATGGCACCAATGGGTGTTTGTAGGCCAAATCACTTTGTACGCATGCAAAAGGATCTCATGGAGGATTTAAGAATTTAGGATAATTTCGTGTCGCGTAATAACGACTGATCAATTGGCTACAAGAAATAGTGTATAATAGAGAATGTTAACTGTTCATTGGTGCATCTGGGGCCATTGGATCCAGTGCATTCCTAGTGGGCTGCTGGTGTGCAGAACAGTGGCTGGAGGAGTGACATGATTCCCCCCTTATTAAAGGAAAAAACAGGTATTTTGGAACCGGTGCCGTTCACCATCATAACAGACATCGGATAACAGCGTGTACATTTTAATTAAAGGCATAATAGTTTTGATGATACAGAGGTTTTTATAGTACAGAGAACTGTTCGGGTGTGTAGACGTTGCAGTAAGGAAAACGACCAATGTAGATGTATTACGATTAGTTTAAGAAACTTGTTGAGTGTCATTAGATGTTTGTTGCTCAAAGTTGAGGCCACCCTCTTCTGCATTGCATTTGAATTATCATTTTACAGGGCCTTCAGAGTAGGGGAACTTGTCTCCCTGGCAAAATCCTGACTGGGGGATTGGGCAATTGATACATAGAATACGACCACAATCAGGTCAAGGTCACAGTACATAATTTCAAGACTGACCTTAGGTAAATGACGTGTTATCCTTTTGGGCTCCATACCACAGGTTGATTCTTGCCTAGTGCGGTTGGTGTCAGCATACCATGCGATAAGGCCATTAACTGAGGGGGCTTATTTGATCCATCAGTCAGGTCTCCCGTTGTCCCATTTTCAATTTTCAGGAGCCCTCAAAAATGTTTGGAGAGGGCAGGTGTTGACCCAAACTGTTTTGGCACATGCTTATTATGCATTGGAGCTGTCACGGAGGCACTTAGGCTTGAACAGTGAAGAGGTAAAGCGTACAGGACGCTAGCATTCTGAGAGATATAAATTGGAGGTGCACCCGGTGTATCAGATCTTGATCACGTGGGAATTTCTGGTCATCTGGGCCAGTCGCAGAGTGTAGGGGTGACTATACGGCTCTTGGCTTGGATTCTATCGGGATCAAGCCTGCATAACACGGATAGGCAAGAAAGGTTTGCGTTGGATCCAGGTGTTGCATCAGAGTTTCATTGCCAGATGTTGCTAATATTTGCGGGGGTGGCGGAATTAATGGAGCTCGATTGGGAAATGAAAAGTGATGTAGCAAGAATTCTACTAGCATTTCCCAATGTTTATTTAATCTGGTCCGAAAATATTCTGAGGTTGTTTTGGCGTGATTCCAGAGACCACATGGCAATTGAAAAGCGCAGATGCTGGATCAACAAGGCCATGGGGAAATTTATAAAAGGGCTGGGTGGATGCTCTGTACGGCCCTAGGCTTCACAAGAGACCATACTAGGATTGTTTTGTAAAGACGGGGTACACCTGTCTGAAATTGCAAATGATATATTTAACATAGGCCCACGAGAAGGTGTAGAGTAGGCTGTCACCATGGCTGTGGCCAGGACAATTTATGAAAAAAATGACCTTGACCATGGCAGGTGTGGGCCTGCCAGGCTCGGAGAGCCCAAGAGATATAAGGATGCCAGATATTATGGCACTCTCATTGGGGCTGGTTGGAATAATTCTACTATGCCGTATTTGGGTAGCAGCGTGAGTCACGAGTAACAGCGATGTCATTGAGGGCTCTTTACTAAAGTTGGGGCTGACTGGCAGATGGTAAAAAAGAGTTGTTAAAACTCAGGTTGAAGTTATAAGTAAAGCTATGGCCATGTTTTTCCCCCCACACAATGTGTCTGTCATTGTTTGAGGGGGGGTTATGGTGGGCTCCTAACGCCCAAGGAATAAAAGCGAAAACGCCACATTCTACTGCAAAAGGTTTAATTGTGTCTCTTTATATGTAGACCTTTTACTCTTTTCTGTGGAAGAGACAACAAAAAAAGTGGTTATTTTCTAAAGTATACTGGCTGCAAAACTGGGGCAAAATGAGTGCAAAAGAATAGCACCAGATTTGTCACAGGAAAAAAAATTGTTTGTGTGTCGATCACGCGCATTTTAAGTGAAACTTCTTTGCCTTTTGTCACTGTTTTGGCACAGAAATTGTATTTGTAATGGTGATGTTTTAATTAAAAATGTAAACTTTTAGTGCCAAAACGCAAAGAAGTTTTACTTAGAACACGTGTTTTAGCTGTTTGCACTTTTATATTTATAGTAACTAAATTCCTTGTGTGTGTGTGTGTCTGTGTTTGTGTGTCAGTCAGTGTGTGTGTGTGTCAGTCAGTGTGTGTGTCTGTGTGTGTGTGTGTGTGTCAGTCAGTGTGTGTGTCCCTCTCTGTGTGTGGTGTGTGTGTCTCTCTGTGTGGTGTGAGTGTTATTCTCCGTGTCCTGTCCCCCCCCCTCGCCTGACTCCCCCCACCCCAGGTGGAGCTTCGGACACAGGGGGGTCTCACTTAGTCTCCCCTCCGTGGATCTGCGGATACGGCTGTGTGTGTTCTGCTGCTGGTGCCTTCTGCCGGAGAAGCCCCCCCCTCTTTCCTTCTCCACCCCTTCCCCCGGCGGAGGTATGGAGATACGTCCAGAGCAGCCTCCGCCAGAGCAATCATATAAATAACAAATAATACTAATAACGCATAATGGGAAGAAGTGCCAGTAGGAAGGTGTTCTGGTAAGTGCGTCACAAAGGTTTATGTATGAGGTGTAAAGTATCAGCCACGAGCTACTCATATGCTTCATTAAGGAGGTGTGTTTTAAGATGGGTCTTAAAGGTGGATAGAGTAGTCGTATATTGAGGGGAAGGGAATTCCAGAGGTGAGGGGCAGTCAGTGAGAAAGGTTTAAGGTGGGAGAGGGCTTTAGTCAGTGCAGTGTATTGTTTAATGAGTCTCAACACTACAATAATCACATTCATCCAGGTAACGTTCCGATAGTCGAATTGCTAACGGACGTGACTTTTGCATCTCATTAGGATACCTGTTAAGAGAGAAAAATAATGTCAGTTCCCTATTTCGGGAACGTCATGTTAGTAGCACAAAAACAATGGAGCACTTAGGATCTACCCCATGGTACTGGTACTGGTTTTGTACTGGTTTTGCCCCTGTTTTACAATCAGTACATTTTATTAAATAGACCCCAATATATGGCTTGGTCAAACTCACTGGTTGTAGGCTCTAGTACTGTTGGGTTTGACACCAGTACCCCATTCCAATCATTAGGTTAGTGCCTTAGGCTTACTAACTCTATATACTGTAGTAACTGGTATGGAAATCCTTTAAGAAATGTCGGACGAGACTCATTTAAATATACTTTGCATAGACATAAGGCTATCTCCCAGCCAGGTAGATTAGGTGCGCTCCTTTTTCAGCACAGGCGCGTCTGCCTAATTTATTTGGAGCGAGTTTTGAGGGGGTATAAATAAAACTGGAGACACTACTAAATTGAAAATCTCTCACAAAATTCTGTCCGGTTTGTATTCCATGGCGAATTTGAATTAATACACTCTGCTTTTTTAGTACCAAATCTGCAAATGGAATTTGGTGGGGAGGCGGATTTGTTCTAAACAATCCACGACTTAGACACTGCAGCTGTCACAGATCCACAATAAAAATAATACTTTGCGCACCAGTCTTGCATCAGATATTTGTTTACTGAATGTTGCGACACAGCATCAATAAACACATTTTAAACTGGTGCAAGCAGTTTAACATTCCTTTTCTGTATTAGCCTTTACCTCCTCTGCTGGGAGACGGTTTAGTAAATCCACTACCATTTTAGTGAATAAGTACTGTACAGTATTTACTCACATTTCCAAAGTCCCTTCTAATTTTTCCTTGATTGTCTTGCTTGTAATTCACACCATGATTGGCATTGAGGTGGATCCCATGTGGAATTTTCTACATTAGTAGAAGTAGGGGAGTCAGCTATAGATACCCAGGACAAATGTAGTCAGATAATAGATATCCATGCCCATTTAAAGCAGATCGAATAGCCCAAGCCTTGGAATAACTTATCTTCAAAAAGCTTTAGAAAATACACATCGATTAAGTAAACAGTAAAAAAGCAATCTGCCTATCAATTTGATGAATTCTTGAATGATGTGCAGTATGTTTAAGGACCACGTAGAATTATTCATTATATGGGAGTTTTCAGTCAATTTCTTTTTTTTTTGTAATCTTTTTATTTAATAAGGTTTCATATACACACATATTATAACGTAATATATCATTATAAAATATATATAAACAAAAATTGTTGTACAGAATATACAGTATATTACATACAAAATATTATTACATATAGTAATGAATATATAATCTTTGATACAAAAAACTTGATTAATACAGCCTCTTTTTTTATTATTTTTTATAATAGATAGAAGAGGATAGATTGAGAGAAGAGATAGAGGAAAAGAACGAATGAGTGGGGGAGTAGGAAAGGGGGTCAATTTTTAAAAAGACAGGACAGATTTTTAAGCTAAACAAACAATCCATACCTCAATATTTGAATCCATGTAGAAACTGAGAGTAACTTCATCTTACAATTGTATAACTGAATACAGAATAAACATAAGAAAGTAGCACTGTGCTTTAAATGTAAGGGCAGCATGACTGCAAGGGTGAGGCTTCACCCCTTACTTATCTCAATCTCATGGGGGCTGGCAGGATGCTGGCGTTGCACCCGTGGGAGTTTGGCATGTGGGCGGGGGGAGAGGGTAATATAAGTAGGGAGCAGGGGTGGGTGCTTTATTTTGCACCTTTACATTAACATTTTTGTAAAGTTGCTTAGTTGGATGTCCAAGAGCTCCTTCACCGGCTGAAATTGGAGGCTCATGAGGATAGTTGGCTGTAGTTGGAGCTGCAGGGCTTGCTGAGCAGGGTATCGGAGGCTTCCGGACATGGTGGCAGTGCTTTGGCAGAGTCTTTCTGAGGACCACATGGTCAACATCAATGCTCATACAGGTGTGCCAGGACCCCTTCAGAGGCCAAGTCCTGCGAGGGAGCCTTCTGTGTCAGCTTGTAGCAGCGGGAGGCAGAGCAGGTCAGCAGCCAGACCTGCTGGTGGCAGGAGAAGGGCTCTGAGACATGGGAATACTTCCAGACACATAAAGCAATGCCCTCGGTAAAGGTTGGGTCCCATGGGGAGGTTATAGGATGCACGGCCTCTAGCAGACGCCTGGGGATTGTAGAGCCAGCGGTTTTCAGGGTGTCCCAGGGGGTTCTCAATTGACCTTGTTAGGTGCCCCCATCCCCCAATCTCCTGTAGGTGTTACTCAACAGCTATTGTCAGCCACAGATGGGCAGATAGCCAGTGGGGTTGTGACCCCTGTAATTTGGTCACTACCTGGGGTTTTGGGAGCGGAGTTGGTTGGCCCTGCTCAGAGTGATGTTTGCTCTGGAGAGCCAAGGAAGGGCTTCTACAGGGGCCCAATAGTGTTTTCTGTTGCCAGTACCCACATTTGGGGCTGGTGTAGCTTTTGGCATGGCACCAGCATTGACAGGGGCCCTGCTTATGCTGACTGAAGTCAGTTCTGACCTGGTGCAGCTCGAAGTGGAGGTTTGGTCTGGGACTAATTTAAATAGTCCCTTTATTGGCTGTTGTTTGGGGGCTAAGAGCGGGGTAACTTTGCCAGAAGAGGCTCTGTGGTACATTAATGCCTTGTGGTGGCATTTATTGGTGAGTGAGCAAAGCTCTTTTTGCTTTGGTACCTGGAGCCTATTCTCGCAGCCACTGAGGAGTCATTTGAGCGGCTGGGGCTGTGGGGTGCCTGGATTTAGGGGTGTTTGTGGGCCATTGTTGAGCACCATTGGCTTTACTGGTTGATGAGTTGGTGGAGCACTCTGGCAGGGTTGGGAACTTTCTGTTTTCTGTATTGGCATTTAATAAAAGCCATGGCCATTGAACCTCCAGACCGTTCTTGTGTGTGTTTTATTTACAGGCATGTTACAAGGGGTGGGGGAGCAGCATCAAAGGCTCTGAGGTTCTGAAATTGTATAACTAGTGGCCACTGCGATATTTTTATTTGTGGGGGTGAGAATGTGCTCCTCTTTCACTTCCTATAAATACTTTGCTCCCTAGGATATTCCTTTCGGTCTCCATTCCAGTCTTGAGGTCACATGAAGCCAGGGATGCACCATATTGCAACAAACAAAAAACTACAAAAAGCCCGTGTTTGCCCAGGACAATACTGCTGTGCAAAGATCTGTACAAAAGCATCAACATTTCCAGAATAACGATACAACATAAAAGATTTGTTAAAGTCGCCACAACATTTCTTTTAAATTAAAAGTATGACATATCTAATTTTCAGACTAGTCCATTATTTCATTGTATTACATAAACATGCCCAGGTTGAGCCTTCCCCAGATAATTGTCGCAGATTAGATCAAGAGTTTTTGAGTATTGATTACAGAAAATAGATACCCCTTGCGGGTACATTTGCATGTCTCAGACAGATCTGCAACCCTGTCTTTCCCCATTATCACTTAGCAAAAAATGCTTCCACTACAGCCATGGATTCTGGGTAATGACATGCAAATGATCACAGTGAGTCACTCTCTACTACATATCAATTTTACCATGTACCCCTACATGCTTCTGCCTGCTGTATTACACAGCTCTTCAGCACAGCCTGGGTTAAAGACGTGCATGGCAGGTAACCTACTCACAGACAGCTATTTCAAGCTTTTCGGTCTCATCAGTGCAAGGTTGTATCAACATTTTACTCTCCAATTTATGGATGTGCCATTGAAAGAAGTTTGATGATGTGATGTCTGTTTGGTAGGTTATATCCACCATGTACAGGAATTAGACATTCCTGCAGTGGGAAGTAATGTGGAACTGAATAAAGAAACAAAAATAACCACAGCAAACATTGTGTGTCATCTTATGTGAGACAACGTAGTGTTATTATGCATTAGGGGTTGATGCCTGAGGCTTTTTACAGAACTGACTACAGTGGAAAGCTCTGTGTCACTTTGGATGTCAACCAAAATCTAAAACACTGGTGTATTCAGGACTTCCCAGCACTTGAATAGTTAATGAAGCCTTATCACAGGAAGTCACATTTGCACAGAAAAGCTTTTGTTGATATATACAGAGCCCTTGGGTTTTCTTAGAAGCTTTTGATGGTAAATGGTAATAATTGAAAACTGAAGATGAACTTGAAGTCATGCTGTTCCAGTAACAAAATCTAGTCTACTATTTGAAACCAAACATATTTTTTACATACTGTAGATTTTATAGCAACACTGGCCCAGCAATGGTAGGGGCTCTTACCTCCATCCTTTTCCCAAAGAAACAAGACTAAGGGCTGTATTTGATGCTGGGAATCCGCTTCTATGTGCTAGAGAAAATTTCAGCCCCATTCATTTGAATCATGCAGAGCTCTTCTCTAGTACTGGAAAGGGGCTTCACAGTAAATTGAATTGGGGTTTAAAATGTAAAGTTGTTACCAAATATTTTTGTCAGCTAAGTGGAAAATCAACTTTAAGACAGGAGATTGCAAAATATCAACCCACATTTTTTTCTTCTATGATTTTGCTTAATTTAACGGCATTGGTGGTCTGAGTTAGTCAGAGACTATTAACAGTTTAACCCCTTCAATAAACTGATTCAAACTTCTATCATTGCTTGGAAGACAGACTCAAACCAAGTGAAATATCTATACATTTAGGTTTGACAAAACAGTAAATTTCATACAGAGCCACCGGCAGCTTTCCCGGGTCCCAGGACTAGAGTTTCCACTATGTTGCTGGTCTTCTGATTCCCTCCAGCCCCATTTTTTCCTCCCCCTCTCATACGGCTCCTCGCTCGTTCCCCCCTCTATCTCTCTCCTCCTTTTCACTCACCCCCCGTCATCCTCTCCCTCCCCCTTGTATTTCTCTCCCTTCACTCACTTATCCCCTTTCACTCCCCTCTCTCTCTTGTTCACTCTGTTTCTCACCCCTTCCTCTATAACTTTGCTCTTCCTCTTGCCCTTGCTCCCTCTCACTCTCCACCTCTCTCCACCCTCATTCTTCCTCCCTCTCTCTCCCCTTCATCTCCCCCTCTATTACTTACACCCCCTCTCTCGCTCACTCAATTCCCCCTCTCTGTCTCCAACCTCTCCTCTTTCACTCTATACCTCGTCTTTCATATACCCTCTCTCCTCACATCCTCTCACCCCCCTTCCTCTCTCACTCTCTCCCCCACCCTCTTTCCCCTCTCTCAAAATCTCACCCTCCTCTTCTCTAACCTTCCTCCTCTCTTACCCCTCCTTTCACCCCTCCTCCTCACTCACCACTCCTCAATTCCCTCACTCCTATCACTCAATACCCCTTCCACTCTCACTCAATCCCACCCTCCCTTCTGACTCAATCCCACTCCCTCTCACTCAATTCCACTCGGCCCCTCTCCAATCTCACACTCAACCCCGCTCTAAGAAATGTACCTTGTGGGGGGAGGAAGGCCTCCGGTCCCGTGTTAGTATTGAGCTGGTACCCTGTAGCCAGACGCGGAAGTTGGGCCCAACTTTGTGGATTCACCTTAACCTCAGGGAACATAATGAGCCCTGACCTAACAGAGCTTTGTGGATCTTAGCCATATATGTTTTTAGTTCCCTGTTAAATGTATGAAAAACACATTTGAATTTGTTATGCAATCCACTGTGTTTGAAATTGCTATTTAACCTAGTGTTCTCATTTGTCAGGGAAGCAAGCAATTTCAGATTGTCTAGAGCAGATTCAGTTGTATGTCCTGTATGTGATCTTGCTGCATTGTTTTCTAATAAGCAGCTAAGGTTCAGCTGCTTATTAGAGGAGGGTATAAGATAGCAGTGTTTTAACCTTCCTTCTAGCGAAATGTCTTGTGAGAGTGAGTTTATGCAATAAACTTACAGCTATCCATGACATTAATTTACAACTCTCTCAACCACCTAGTCATTACTGAAACCTGGCTCACCCTTTCAAACACTGCATCCTACATGTGCGGCTCTCTCCGATGGTGGCCTTTCCTGTAGCCACACCCTAAACCAGGGAATAGACATGATGGAGGTTGAGTAAGCATATTACTTTCCCCACGCTGCACATTTCACATCATACTCCCCCCCACCCCCCTTTGGTGCAGTCTGCCACCACACTGAAGTTATGGTGGCCATCTTGCATACTGCAAAATACTGTTGTTCTCCCCCAATCCACACTGAAGATGCAGTGGCTATCTTGGTTACTAACATCCTGCCTATAAAAAGGCTGGACATCCTCCAGATAGTTGTCAGAGCATGGTTTCATGTTTGTTCCTGTTAGTCTCCAGCTTTTTCCTGTTTGTTTACAGTACAGCCAGCCTTGATATCTGCTTGTGACCCTGACTCTGATCCTCTTCTGCCTGCCTCGACCCCAGCCTGGAACGCTGACTGCCCTATCCACATTCAGGACTCATTCTTTCGGTTAAGGTCACGTGAACTTATATCCTACCTCAGCCCAGCGGGTGCACTTCCTTTTATGAGACAAGTGTAGCCCCCTGTAAACAGCACAGGCTATACCTATCTTCCTCCTACTGTGGTAAGTCCTGTTAAGGGCAGGCACCAGTAGTCATCATGGGTTTTCCCCCCTTCCAAGCCCTGCCCTGAGTGGTAGATGCAGGCCCCTGACTCTGCTGTAGGCATTAGACAGAGGGGAGGTTCTGCTGACATCATGAGGGGTGGGGCTGACTCTATTTAGGAGCCAGCTCCTGTGAGTGACTGTCTGTTCTGTCCGAGGAGTTGGAGGAGACAGTGCGGTCTCACCTGTGCAGTTCGTACAGGAGCAGAGAGAGAGGAGAGACTCAGCCACTTTGAGTAGAGCTGATAAAACCATAGACCCGGTGGACCAATGCCCCTCACCCCATGTCTGGGGTGATGGGAAGAATCCATTCCCCACCCAGGGGATAACCTCTGAGGTGGGCAGCGGGGTATTGACGCCCCAGCTCAGACCATCCTGTCGGAAGAGAGACTTGGAGGGAAGGAGAGGAGGAAAGACCTGTGAAGGGAGGAGAGTGGAGTGATTAACAGGACATTGCTGTTGTTGTTGTGGCTGCTGGTCGCCACTACATTTGGAGTTGCTGATCTGACAAATAAAGAGACAATACTTTTATACAAAGACTGTTGTGTGAGTCTGGAGCATTCACCCTGGGACCAGGGTTCACTCTTCTGTACAGGTCCTATCCCATACCCCTGGGAGTATAGAAGATGGAGGCGCTGCACCACTAAAGCATGGAGGCTACCACCCCAGAAGCCTGGTCCTGTCTCCCCAATAACAACGGGGGAAGCTCAGGCCCTCCTGTTCCACGCAGGTATGCACCACCACTACGCATGTAATCTGCCCTCACGCACCCTAGACACCACAGATGAGTCGGGGGGGGGGGAACAAGGGTTACACAAGCAAGATTACATTATCTTGGTGAACTACTGTAATACAATATTTTATCTTTCAGTATCATCTCTATGCCCATGACAGCCAAATTGACCTCTATACCCCTGACCTCTCCCCCCCCTCTCTCTTGTCCTGTTTCACCAACTATCTCAGCAATCTCCTCCTGGTTGGTCCATTTTTAGCTGAAGCTTGACATGTCCAGAACAGAACTAATACTCTTTTCGCCTTCCACCCCTACACCAAAACTCTCCCTCACTGTCAATGATACCACAAGCTCATCAAAACCACAAGCCCGCTGTCTGTGTCATCTTTGACTCTGCTCTCTTCTTCATTCCTCACACTCAATCCCTCATTAAGACCTGCCATCTCCACCTCCAAAATATCTTGACTATTGCAACCTTCTCCTAGTTGGCATCCCCCTTGTCCACCTGTTTCAACTGCAAACCAGCCACAACGCTGCTGCAAAACTCATCTACCTCACTCACTGCTCCACTTCTACTGCTCCACTATGCAAATCCCTACACTGGCTGCCCATAAACTCTAGAATCAAATTTAAAATCCTAGCTCTGACTTACAAAGCGTTCAATGATGCTGTCCCATCCCTTACATCCCAGCTCTCATCTGCAAATACAGCAGGGCCCCGCTTCTTGGAGCTTCGCTTTCTGGCGAAATGCTGATACGGCGACACCGAGAAGGGGCCGCCATGTTGAATCTGAAATTGCGCATGCGCAGAACGGGCAGGTAGCGCACGCAGGCCACAGGTTGCGCGTGCAGTGCATAGGTCACACATGCGCAGAATGGTGAAAATGCCGGTTTGCGCATGTGCAGCACTGAAAATCGCCGGATCCGCTTTCCGGTGATTTTCACTATACGGCGGGCCTCTGGAACGGAACCCGCCGTATAACCGGGGCCTTCCTGTATATAACTAATCACCCCCTAAGTTCTGCCCATAAATCCACCCCTCCTCTTTATTATCTTATCTCACTCCCACCTACAATACATCTCCCATGCTGCCCCTCTCTCTGGAATTTACTACCATGTAGCATCAGGCTCTCCCCCAGCTTTCAGACATTTAAAAACTCCCTAAAAACTCACCTTTTCAAGGAAGCCTATCTGGCATACCCCTAACATGCACCACCACCCCTCCAACCCTATTGGAATGAGATGTTCAGCTGAACCACACTCCACACTATCTAATACCCCCTAACATCCACACCCTCACTTTACAAATAAATAATAATAGGATTCTAATTTGACCATTGTCTAATTGGATTAAAAATACTGTCTGCATTTGCTATAATCTGCTCCTGTTCTTTCTCTTTCTGAAATTGTCCCCTTCCTCTTGTTCCGCTTCTTGTCTTTCACTTATATTTCTGCCCTGTTTCTTTGTTATTAGGTCCTTTGCTGAATGTTTTTCAATCTCGGTCCCCAGTTTCAGTAGTGCTCCTAAAATACACAATTCCTGTTTGGGGACAATATAGCTGTTGTTATTTTTTTATTGAATTAATACTTCTCTCTAACTGAACTAGTGAATTGTCAGAGTGGAAATTGTTGTAATGTATCCTAGGTTCTCTCTGATTATGTTTGATAAGGGTAGCACATACTGTACTGTAGTTGTAGGATGTGTGTCCTTTACATCTTCTTGCCAGTGTAGAAACATACTGTAAGTCTGTCGTTTTAGCATAAATTCTATTATTCAGTGAAGCAAAATTTCAAGGACACAAAATACATGGGCAGGAGGATATGAGGAGCAACTGGTTATATGTATATTTATTTCATATGTAATGAAATACCTATGTATTGTGACAGTAGCTTGATTTTTTCTTATATTGAAGCCATGGCTGGTTCAGGTTATACTGTATACTATAGCAGCACTACAACATTAATACAATATTTTGATATATTCATTTGTGTGTGTTTTGTCACACCTCCCCACAAGAGCTTAAAATACATAATATTGTATTTCTTTCATCATACATTGTGTCTTTCTTTATTAGTATATTGAGTTTGAATTTCATATCAGTGGGGCCATGAAAATAATATATTTGGGCTACATTCCTGTACAAATCTATATTTTGCTCCTGTCATCCCATTTATCTCTTAAGGCATTGACTCTATGTTTAATGTCAGTCTCACTTTATTATAATGTCCAAAACTCTTTCAAATGAAGAAAAGGGCAGCAGTCCAGAGGACTACAATAGTATAAAAGTAAAAATGTATTAATGTGGAATCAACCTTTCGGTCTGTTACTCGGACCTTTTTTAAGAAGGTCCTCTGGAGTGCTGCCGTTTTCTTTGAAAGTGTTTTGGACTTTATACTGATAGGGCCGTTTGGCGTTTGGCGTGCACCTAAGGCGCTTATTATTATCAGCCAATAGAGTGCAACTTTTCTTCCCCAATTCTCATTTTATTGAAAGTCCATTTTGTCACTCTAATTCTCACATTACTTTTGTGTTATCAGTTATTTTCTATATTCTGTAGTTTAGCTTCTCTATATTTAATTAAAAGCTGCATTAAACTAAATGAACAGTTATCTAATATACTTTCCCATTCTGTACCAAATTCCACATCTTGTATTTCAAACAGTAAATCCTTTGGGGATAATCTTATTTCTAACATGATTTTCAATTGAGGTCATATCCATAGTGTGACATAGTCCAAAGATGTTAGGCAGCTTTCTGCCCCATTTTAGGTCAGAAAGTGCAGGAATAGTTAAAAATGATCCGTTCCACAGTTTCCCATTAACTCAGGCAGCTGGTTGGAAAATCCAGACCACAGATTACAATGGCTCTAGTTCTCCCTCACCTGCTCTTCTAATCACATGCACAGGTATTTAGAACAGAGAGGTTTTGCATTTCACTCTCTCTCCTTAGAGCCTGGAGGCTGGGGTATCGCTGCTCCCCTGTTTCCAGTTTCGGGGTGGACAGCCCCTCCAAGTATCACAGTACCAGAGGATTTGCCTGGACACTTGGCACCACGAACAGATAAGACAAAACAAATGGTTATTGCTGTTGCTAAAAGACTGTGCTGTATCTAGTGACCATAAATGAGAGAGCATTGTTTTAAGCTGGGGAACCAGGTTAGTTGGCCAGCAGCTGTTAGAGAGACTTATTCTGATGTGTAGTTAGATCCCTGAAAGGGATAGGATTTTGTTTATATGATTTTGGTTTTATTTCTTAAAAATAACAGTGTGGGAAATACTGTAACACTGAAATGTGTGAACTGCTGAATGAAAGTATCTGAGTACCTCTATTCTACACTTGTTAAAGCTGCAGTACCTTTCTCGGATGAAAATAAAGCAGGCAGAAGCCTGAGTTAAGCAGCATAATACTTTGCATGATCCTGTTTGTTGTATAATGAACCCTAGAAGACTGTGTCGGGAAGAACCCCGACAGACGTCAGCACTACAAAAGAAGGGCGTTTGTCACATATGGTGGAGAATGCGGGTCGACACTAAAGTCTGTGGGTTTGCAAATAATTGCGGGGGTTTAAAATGGCCACCCAGCTGAAGTAAAATACAGATGCTATGAGTGAAGTCTGTCCCACTGTGTATATCAGTTGTGCTTCTAGCATACACAGAGAATGTGCGAAGTGTGGATGCAATAGCACCCTGAACCCAAACCGAAAACCAAAATGTTTTGCTGAAGAAAAAAAATTGCATCTAGCAAGTGCTGTTTGTAAAGCTAATGCCTTTTGCTGAAGTGAGTGAATTTGCAGCTAGCAAGTGCTGTATGTAAGTTGCTGAAGTGAGTGAAATTGCAGCTAGCAAATTGTCCCTGCCGGGTTTCTAAAATGGCCGACGTGAAATGTTTGTTTTGTAATGTACATAGTCATGCAAAACAGTGTCCCTTCAGGCCATACGATGATGATGATGACGACGATTCGTGTGTGGCCCCTGGAGGAGAGCCGTACCTACAGGTGAATTTGGTGTGCTGGGCCTGTCGTGAAGTGGGTCACATGGAAGATGTGTGCCCCAAAATTTTCAAAGACAAACAGCTGTAAAAGCAAGCAACGCCCTGTGAGTGCAAGCAAGATGTGGAAGCTGATACCAGTGAGTGTGTGCCCAGTACCACTGATATCTCTGGAGCTAATAAAGCAAAAAGAAAGAAGAAGAAAAAGAAAACTGTTCCTCAAGTCACAGGGGAAGTGACTGAGCCACTTGAACCTGCGCTGTCAGAAAGGCACCGAGATGTGCTGCAGCCCGGAGGGACCGGCAGAATTGTCACGGGAACAGTGGCAAAGGAAAAGGAGGAGCAAAGGGAAGCTGAATCCTTGAACCAGGATAAAGAGGCTTTGGTTTCTGCACTCCAAGCTGCCCGCCATGATTATGAAGTCCTGTGGCAGGATTTGGGGAAGGAGCGAGAATGTTGGAAGAAGGAGCAAGAATCTAACAATAAGGTGCGAGAAGCGAACGCCGAGTTACAGAGGTGTATACTTCCAGCTTTACAAGAGCACGAGGCTTTGAAGCAAACAGAGTCTCTCTTACGGAGTGAGCTGGAAGAGGTGACGACTAGTCTGGAAAAGGCCAACACCGTAATTACTATCCTAAAACAGAAATACGGGAAAGCTCTACAAGAGGTTCACGCACTCAGCACAGAGGTGCAAAACTCACGTCTGGAGGGCCACGGTCTGAACACAGAGCTGGGAATGTTGAAGCAAACCCATGAGCTTGCCCTAAGTGAGTTAGAGACTGTAAAGCAAGAAAATGAGAGTCTGAAATTGGAAAATTCAAATTTGACTGTCCAAGCAGAAAAAGTAAAGAAACAGTTGACTCAGGAAAAATTAGAAGTGCAGGAAGCACTACAGAATGCATTGATGCACACTCAGAGCCAGCACCAGGAAGAAATGGACGCTCTGAGAACAGAATTGCGACATGTATGCACAAAACAGAATTCTCTCGTGGAGGAACTTAACGTTTTGAAAAAGGAGAAAAGCATTAGAATAATTCAGAAGCACTGCAAAGCTCTTATCCAAGGAAAAAGGGAAAGAGAAAATTATCGGCGTAAACGCGCCGCAACTATCATCCTACAGGATGCCTACAGAGGGATGAAAATTCGTCAGTTTAATCGCCGGAATAAAGCAGCCTGTGTTCTTCAATCATTCTACCGTGCCCGCATGGTACGAAACAGGTTCCTCATTATGAAAGGAGCAACTATAAAAATCCAGTCTCTGACTAGGATGACACAGAACAGGATTCGCTATCAAACCCTGAGAAAGGCGTCACTGGTTATCCAGCGGTACTTTCGCCTGAATAAATGTAGGCCTCAGGAAAGAGAGGCCCAAGACTACATGCCTGCCGGCTGCAAAGGTAAAATGCCACAGGGTACAGCCGGAGTTAGTGAGAGCCCCATCAAGGTAATCAGTGCTTCATCTTCTAAGTACCATATAATTGCCCCAGAGGGGAAATCCCAAATCTCTGAGAGTGATGGTCGTGAGAAAATACATGGCAGTAAGAAGTACCATAAAGGTTCAAAGGTTGCAAAGCAAAAGCGACGAAGGTCAACGCTGGCCTTGAATTTTTCCGGATCTAGCCACCCTGGGCCACAATATAAAGACAAAGACTATCCGGCCCCAGAGTTCCGTCAGAAGCTAAAGAAACAGTCCAGTCATTTGCAGGTTGCAGCAGCCTATGAAATAAAGTCAGGGAATGTAATGGACTGGAAGTCAAAGAGAAAAAAAAATGTGTTTGGGGAATTGACCGATATTTTTTTGTTATTACACATGTGGACTATGTCACGGACACTTAACTATGCAACTAAGCTATTGTAGTTAAGGTATATGAGGCCTCTAGAATAAGCATTTTGTCAATATTACAATGTTATATTGGTTCTCTGTGTTGAAAATGTAGCTAAACTACAAATTAATATACAGGGTTGATGGCCCTTAAGATTACAAGGCTGTAGTATATAAAAAAATGTGGTAGCTTACAATATAAAAAAAAAATGCCCTTTTCGGTTGGTAAATATGTAATGAGGTTCATATTCTAGAGTAGAAAAACCCAGGGAGGTAATAGAAATTGTCTGGTTTTGTGAATATATTTAGCATATCCTGGGTTTTAAGAATGTGTGCTAGACACTTATTTTTCAAAATAGTTCCCTAATAGAGAGCAACAAAATATGTTTGCCAAGTATAGTCTCTTATGACGAAACCTATTGTCCATAATTGCCGTGGAAAAAGTTCATATTCGTGTCATGTGAATACTTAATGTTGTACTGAGGAGTTAGCTCAAGTATTTCAGGTAGGACGCTCACCCCAGTGAGGTCCATGGCCGCTCACCCCAGTAGGTGTGAGCTAGGGAGGGGGATATGTGACATAGTCCAAAGATGTTAGGCAGCTTTCTGCCCCATTTTAGGTCAGAAAGTGCAGGAATAGTTAAAAATGATCCGTTCCACAGTTTCCCATTAACTCAGGCAGCTGGTTGGAAAATCCAGACCACAGATTACAATTGCTCTAGTTCTCCCTCACCTGCTCTTCTAATCACATGCACAGGTATTTAGAACAGAGAGGTTTTGCATTTCCCTCTCTCTCCTTAGAGCCTGGAGGCTGGGGGTATCGCTGCTCCCCTGTTTCCAGTTTCGGTGTGGACGGCCCCTCCAAGTATCACAGTACCAGAGGATTTGCCTGGACACTTGGCACCACGAACAGATAAGACAAAACAAATGGTTATTGCTGTTGCTAAAAGACTGTGCTGTATCTAGTGACCCTAAATGAGAGAGCATTGTTTTAAGCTGGGGAACCAGGTTAGTTGGCAAGCAGCTGTTAGAGAGACTTATTCTGATGTGTAGTTAGATCCCTGAAAGGGATAGGATTTTGTTTATATGATTTTGGTTTTATTTCTTAAAAATAACAGTGTGGGAAATACTGTAACACTGAAATGTGTGAACTGCTGAATGAAAGTATCTGAGTACCTCTAATCTACACTTGTTAAAGCTGCAGTACCTGTCTCGGATGAAAATAAAGCAGGCAGATCCTGAGTTAAGCAGCATAATACTTTGCATGATCCTGTTTGTTGTATAATTAACCCTAGAAGACTGTGTCGGGAAGAACCCAGACAGATGTCATCACTACAAAAGAGGGGCGTTTGTCACAATAGTCAACTCTATTCTGTCTGCAGGCCATATTCCTAAGACCTGGAAAAGGCCAGAGTTGTCCCAGTCTTCAAAAATGGTGACTAAAGCACTATCTCTCTTCTCCCAATACTATCCAAAGTCATGGAAAAATGTGTTCACTCCCAATTAAGCAATTACTATACCAAGACAAATTTCCCTAGCCAATTCCAATCTGGCTTTCGCCCAAACACTTCACTGTAACTACCATGCTAAAAGTTTGCAATGAAATCCAGTGTGGAATGGAACTGGGACAACTCACTGGTGCAATATTCCTAGATTTTGCAAAGGCTTTTAATACTGTTGATCACGTTATCTTGCTTAACAAACTCCAGTGTTCTGGAATAGGGAAGCATGCTTAAAACTGGTTTCATTCCTACCTATCAGGTAGATCCCAACATATGTCTATCTTGGGCTCTAACGCAAACCCCTTGAATATCACCTGTGGTGTCCCACAAGGCTCTGTTCTGGGGCCCCTACTCTTCTCAGGGTTCATCAATGATCTTCCCACAGCTTGTAAGGGAGCTTCAATACACATGTATGCAGATAACACAATCTTATATGCACACAGCTCTAGACTCCTCGACCTTGAACACATAATTAAATCTGACTTTTTGAGACTTGAAAACTGGATTTCCCAAAACAAACTGTTTTTAAACACTGAATAGACTGGACCAATGGTATTTGGGACCAAGGCTAATTTTTTTAAGCTTCCAATGACTGAGCTCCAGATCAGAACCAACGCTAACACCACCCTAACTCCTGTTACTAGTTTTAAATATGGTTAGACTCCCATTTATCATTTGGGATGCACATTGATACCTTGACATCCAAAACCTATGCCAAACTAGGTGTACTTTAAGAAACAAATCCTCCCTAAGTTTGCTGGTCAAAAAGCGTATCGCACAGCAGATGCTAATACCAATTATCGTCTGTGGGGACATAGTACATGGCTCAACTCTCCTGTCTTGCCTTCAAATACTTTCTGGGAAAACTACCCGTCTATCTGAACAAGCTCCTCACCCCTACCACATGCAGCACTTATCATCTGAGATCTGACTCCAAAAGACTTCATGGTCCCAAGGTTCAGCAAAGTATCCGTCCACTCCTTCTTACCATGCCCCCCAAAACTGGAACAATCTCACAGCCACAACCAGTCTAAGTTCTTTCAAAACCAAAGCTGTCTCACATTTTAACCTGGTGTGTAACTGCTACATACGTCTATAATATATATTATCTCTAACCTTGCATGCTATGTCTTGCATATAATGTATACCCTGATCACTTATGTAACTGTATTTGTAACCATGCACAGTATTATTTGTCATCTTAACTCTGTGCCCAGGACGCACTTGAAAACGTGAGGTAACTCTCAATGTATTACTTCCTGGTAACACATTTTATAAATAAATAAATAATATCATATGCAAAATTGGTATGCGAATGAGCAGATATCACCAAATAATGTATTCACACACTATTAAATAAACTGTCGGATTCGAATTGACATATTGTATCAGATCAATAGTTAATAGTGCCTACAAATATAATGTGAGGCTATTGCACAGAGGTTTTAAATGTGCAGTCTCACATATGAACAAACTGAACAAATGTCAAATAAATGTTAATAGGGTAAGGCTAAGTAATTGATAACTACTGTATGTAAAATAATGTAATACCTTTTTAATTATCACTGAGTACCAATGCAGAGTAATGTGTTGCTAGCAGGGGTGAATTACCAAATCGGGTGATCGGGGTTGCCCCGGTGGAATGGTGGGTCAGTGCAGTGGACCAGTGTTGTGACTCCCCAGCAGCGGCGGCTGGCACCTGCCCTGCTCCCTGACCACCTGCAATACTCTCCTTCTTCCTGTCATGACAGAGACCCAACTTCCGCCCGACCCAGAAGAAAGGAGCTGCAGAGTCCCCAGACCGACTCTTCACCCCAAAGTAAGAGTTTGTGTCTGTGTGTGTGGTTGTGCAATTGTGATTGTGTGTGTGATTGTGATTGTGACTATTGTGTGTGTCTATTGTGTGTTGGAGTGAGTTGGAGTGAGTGGCATCTCTTCCTGCAGTGTCACGTTGTCATGACGACCCAAAGTCAAATGACGCCTTGATGTCACATGGCGACACGATGCCATGATGTGACGCACATAGGGATGCATTGTCATGACAACGCAAAATCACATGATGCTGCAGGTGGAGGGCTGCTCTTCAAGGTATCAAGTATGTACCTGGAATCTGCCCCTGGTTGCTAGTCAATCTAGCAGTGAAGTAGTTAAAACAGACGACAGTGAAGCCCAATGCTACATCCAACATGACAGAAATACACAGTAAAATACTTATATATTCTCTTGAAAAAAGGTCATTTAGTTTAACCCTTTTTAGCCTGCCCCTCCCCACTTCCCAAGTTAGTAGGTCCTTTCATTCTACTGGATATAGATCCAATGTGGTATTTCTCCCTCCTAATAGAGGTAAATGAGAATTTTAATCCTAATAGAGGTATATTAGTATTTTATCTGGTAGTGTTAGGACTTGCGAACAGGTGTCTGCCTTGTCGTGGCTCGCAAGCTTACAACGCTTTGTCCAAAGGGTTAAACTAAATGACCCTTTTTCAAGAGAATATATAAGTATTTTACTGTGTATTTCTGTCATGTTGGATGTAGCATTGGGCTTCTCTGTCGTCTGTTGTATACATATGCCACGCTCAATAGCACTTCTTTTTGACACTTGTATACATATATATATTTTGTGGGGGCACAGGAGTTCCCAAAAAGAGCTTGCAAACATTTTGCAAACATTTACACTAATTTTAAAATAATTATTGTAATTTGTTAAGCACAAATCAACTCGTTTTGACCCTTTGAGCACACAATTGTGATCAGTTTAATATGGTGAGTTGCAACTTTCAGTGACTGAATGTTGCAAAGTGTCATAACTGAATCCCATCTCTTTTTTGTAACGAAAAAGGTGTTGACAAATGAGACTCCATTTTTCTATACTGCGAAAAACGTATTAAATATGGGGGGAACTCACAATTTGTATGGCTACTTATTGCATGTACAGGTAAATTAAGAGGTTAGACTAAAATAAACAAGCAACAAACCAGACTAACTGTTGTGTTTTTGATGGTGGTATTTTACTGCAGGTATCTAACTAAAACAATATATCGATGTCAATGAAAGAGGCCTGTGTGTCTTATTGAACGGTTTGTGTTATATAAAGTAACACTATCATTTTTATTCCAAAGACAATATCACAGGTTCCAACAAACCTAGTATAAACATGGCAACAAACATGTATATGCAGAGAACAAAGATTACATTAAAAAGCCCTTTTCACAAAGCATTGTGTCTTTCTACATAATCCTCATTGTTTATTTTTGGATTACCTTCTTTAGTCACATTTTAGTCTCCCACAAATTATCAACGCCTGATCCAGTATCTCAAACATTGTATGGTGTTAAAACTATGAGTATCAAGAGTTCTAAAGTGAACGATTTACATCTACCTTGGCAGACCATAAAGACATAAATAGCCTGAGTTAAGGACATACAAATCGCATATAGAAGCAATAACTTGATTTTGGCCCAGTTGAAAGTACAATCTATAACAATACACAGCAATGGGTTATGTATCAAAGCCATTTTTGGAGCAAAATGAATGCAAAGAGATTGATTGTCATTTTGTACCCACAAAATATATATGTATATAAGTGTCAAAAAGGAGAGCTATTGAGCGTGGCAAATATATACAACAAGCGACAGAGAAACCGAATGCCACATCCAATATGACAAAAATACACAGTAAATTACTTATATATTCTCTTGAAAAAGGGTCATTTAGTTTAACCCTTTGGCCAAAGCATTGTAAGCCTGCGAGCCACGACAAGGCAGACCCTGTTCACAGGTCCTAACACTACCAGATAAAATACTAATATGCCTCTATTAGGATTAAAATTCTCATTTACCTCTATTAGGAGGGAGAAAGACCAACATTGGATCTATATCCAGTAAAATGAAAAGGACATGCTGACTTGGGAAGTGGGGAGGGGCGGGCTTAAAACCTGGGAAGCCACGAACATCTAACAGCTGAGACAGCTGAAAATTCGTTAACAAACAACACACAGAACCCCAGCAAGCTCTTTTTGGGAACCTCTGAGCCCCCACAAAATATATATAGTATAAAGGTACTTTGGTTCAATTTTGGCCTATGTTCATCACTTTGGGACCTAGGAGTAAAGGGCAGGTTTGCAGGTTGGAAATCAAAATGTAGCAAAATATTTATTGTTATTTTTAATTAACTGGGTGAACTTTTTAGTCCACGAAGAAAAAACCTCTTAACCAAAAAGTTTTAAAAATTGCGATTTTCTTTTCAAATGTTCTATTTATTCTGAGGTGTTTTTACCTCCATAAGTTTTTATTAAGCCCAAATCTAAAGCTAATAAAGTTCCAGCAGAACTATAACATGATGATTTTTTTTAGAACCAAAGCTAAAACACGAGTGCAATCGCAGATCTCAAATAAGAATAGTCAATATGTGCATTAAGGCAGGAGTTACATGACACATATTTTAGGAGGATGTTTTTCAAATGTTGCATCGCTGTGCATATTTATTTTATTGTTTGCTCACTGTCATTATCTGCTATATCTGAGATGGCATATACTAATATGATAAAGAATCTGTGTCAAATGTAATTAAATCCTTTATTGCATACAGTATAAAGCAGCTACAAGAACAACATTTTCGTTCCAATGTTACATCTCCACCCAAAAGTCCTAAATGCTTTAGATTCTTTGGCATAACTACTAACAGAAAGCCAACAACAATATAATTATATTAGACAACTACAATAAATTGTGGGGTTTATCAAATGTTACGTGATCATTAATGCGCTTAGAGAATTAAAAACTCAAAATTATCCATAAATTAGAAATTTATAGTGCAATTATTTGAAACACAGCTAAAATGCAAAGTTATTCTTTTAATTTAAATAAATAATCTTACTTTAAATATTTCAGCAGATATTCATTAGTGACAGCATGGATATGTATGGTTAATAAGAAGAATAATATTAACATTAAGCAAACAAAACACAACTATTCATTTAATTCAGCAGTAAAGTATTGTGTCATTTCAACATTATACCAGTTCTATATTTATCTTTTGTAGACCAAGAAAAAAGGAGTTGGTGCACTGCCCAATAACTCTATACATGAGAATTATGGGAGTTACGTATTATGGTAAATTTGGAGCTTAACTGATACAAAATAGCATCATCTTCACCTTGGCTATCTTTGCCTCAATGTATCAAGGTTGTTGCTGCAATATCTACCTCATGGAATTTGGGTAGTGTCAATAGGAGGACTTTGGAAGGAGTCAAATGACATACAGATTATAATGAAATGTTATCAATTTCTGCGTCTGTATGTTTGTCACCATGTTATCTTTTAATTACGTCAAACAAATCCGTAAGGCCTGAGGTGTTGCAAACAATTTGCATCGCGTGTAGGAAATATTTTCTTATATTTGATGGAAACACAAGCAGAATATGGAGCAATGAGTCAAAACAAACTTCACTTTGCATTATTTCCACATTCATACATCTCACCCTATGACTTATTGTATGAAAAGTAGTGCTTTATTTTGTATTGTATAGGGGTAAAGCACTATCCCAGTAGTCGAATATCCCTGCCACGTTTTGAGCTCACACTGAGTAAATCATCAGATATTTGGAAGTGCATGGACTCCTATACTTCTTAATAATACTCCTTTTGCGGAATCATTGAATCAGCCTGGCTGCATTCACACATCCCACAAATTAAGGAACTGATATAGCTCAACCCCATTATAGCGCGGTCCTCGGGGGCCACCCGATCCGACCGCGCTAGAACCGGGGTCGCGCTAATTTTAAAAAAAATGGCCACTGCGCGCCCGATCGGGAGGGAAGGAGGGAAGGAAGAGGTGGCCGGAAGCCCTACATATCCCCCAGCAGCGGCCCTCCGAGTCCAGCCGCAGCCTGCTCCCTACCTTCCACCCCACCATCGGCATCCACTTCCTCGCCCCCCCCCGAGGCCCCCACACCTACCGGCCCTCCGCCCCCACCCTCCACGGCATAATCAGCTTTGGGCCTAGCCCACGCGGCCCTCCAAGTCCCAGCCTGCTCCTCACTCACCCCCCCTACCGGCATCCACAACACCCCCCCTCCTACCAACACCACCCCCTCCTACCGACACCCCCCCTCCTACCGACACCCCCCCTCCTCCTGATGCCAGCTCCGCTCTGATCTCAGCAGCCAACACCAAAGGTAGGGAGTAGGATTGGGAGGGGTGGTGTGAGTGTGGTGTGCTGTGCAGTGTAGTGTACTGTGAGTGCTGTGTTCTGTGAGAGTGTGCTATATGCTGTGTGCTGTGTGCTGTGTGCTGTGAGTGTGCTGTGTGCTGTGAGCAGTGTGCTGGCAGTGTGTGCAGTGTGAGTGTGTGCAGTGTGCAGTGAGTGCTGGTAGTGTGTGCAGTGAGAGTGTGTGCAGTGTGCAGTGAGTGCTGGTAGTGTGTGCAGTGTGCAGTGAGTGCTGGTAGTGTGTGCAGTGAGAGTGTGTGCAGTGTGCAGTGTGTGCTGGTAGTGTGTGCAGTGTGCAGTGTGCAGTGTGTGCAGTGAGAGTGTGTGCAGTGAGAGTGTGCAGTGTGCAGTGTGCAGTGTGCAGTGTGCAAAAAAATGTAAAAAAAAATGTAAATTGTTTTATTTATTTTTAATTCGGGTCCATGCTAAAACCGCGTTATAAGCGGATCCGCGTTATAGTGGATTGCGCTATAATGGGGTTGAGCTGTACTTTCAAAATGCCATTGGATCAATTCTGTAGGATTATGTTGCCATGAGTTACCTGGTTACTGCAACACGTCACTGTATATACTGTAGGAGGATATATTTGTATTTAAAATAATAGATAGGGCTAGACAGCACTCAATAACAAGCAAATAATTCTGCAACTATTTAGATGTAACATAGTAGGATGGCACATAGGGACATCAGTATCTCTTTTTATAAGGAACATGCAAAAGGAATGTGTCCTGTAACAATAGACTCACGTGCTGTACCAAAAACACAAAGAAATGTCCCCATACAATAGACCACATCACTGTCCTCGATATGTAGAGAAAGGCATCCCAAAGCCAGTCATAAAGTCCCAAAGAGAGGCAACATTTCAAGCTTTTCCTGGCTCTCTATCAAGCCCCTTCCCACAGTCCATATGAATATATAAGGGAAGTGGTACTTCCCTTGCTCCATGCCTTCATCTCAGCTGGACTCAATCATATGATGCAGTAGGGTGACCGGCGCAAGGTGTTTCTTCCCAGGAGAAGAACAGAATATACTTGGGAGACCCCATCACTAATGCATACTATGGGGCCCATGCTATAAGTATTCATAAAATCGCTGTGCCGTTTAATTCGCCAGTTTTTGAGCGTTGCTATCAGGGTATTCAGGAAGTCTCGATTACCTGTGATAGCAAAATTCCCAAAACAGGCGAGTAGCCGGCGGTGTGATGATCGCCTCTCTGAAAAGGCCTTACCTGGCGATTTCTTTCAGCTGCAGAGAGCTGCTCAGAGGGAGCCGCCTCCCCCTGTGCATATCTCGCCCGAAATGAATGTTTTTTTAAATAAAAATGTTAATAGTGTAGATGAGCAGGGGGTCTCCGGAGCAGAACCGCATTAATTTGAGGTCCAGGGACACCCTGCTTCCTGAGACGCAGACCCCATTATGGGGTGCCGGTATCTGCTATGCATTTTATTCCAACTGTCACGTGACGCCCTTCATGATGCAGGGGTAAGTAGAAAGGTTTATTTACTTTATGCTGGCTGGCTAATGTTTGATTTTATAATGGGCAATTGAACTATTATCCATATCTGGATAATAGTTATTTTGCCCATTACTGTACTGTATGTGTTGGGTGTATTTATTTCAATGTACTGCAAAAAAAATTGCCACAGGATTGGTACCACAGGCCAGTGAAGACCCGCGGGGACCACCGAGGGCCCACAGACACCCACGGCAACCACCTGAAGACCCCCAGACACCCGTAGGGAACACCCGAGGGCACACAGACACCGCCCAAGGGCCCACAGACACCTGCGGGAACCACCTGAGGACCCCCGTGGCCTCTGGTATCAATCATGTGGGGTAGAGGAGGTGGGTATTAGTGTTTATTGTGGGTAGCGGGGGTGGATGAAGGGGGTATTTGGCCATTGGTGGGTAATGGGAAAGGTTAACCCCTTCATTGCTTTAGCAGTTAGCGCAAAGGTAATGAAGTTGACTATAACATGTCCACATCCTTCCATCCCCCTAAATTTCCATGGACCACATCAATTTGGAGAAAGTCTCTCTAAAAAAATCCTGCAGCCTGAGACAAACACAAAAGTAGAATATAATCAGTTTAAATAAAAATTCTATTCTGTTGATGTCTCCACCTTCCCTTTGAGTATATACAGTAAGAATACAAAAAGTAGGGGATTCTGGTAATGAGAATAGAAACCACAAGATTTCCCTGATACTTGGGCAATTTTTTTTAAAGCAGCAATCTCCCCTATTAATTTTATTAATGTGTATATTGTGACAGAGTCACTGACTGAGTAGGCTGGAACAGTGAATGGAGAGACGCTGCAGCCAGTACACAGAGTGTTAATCTCCTCAGAGACAGAAAGCACAGCTGAAGACTGGTTAAACAGGGCCTGAACTCATCAGTGAAACAAGTGCTTTAAAAAGCAGGAAGTTGCTCACACAAGGTGAGCTTGTTTTTCCACAGGAGGGTGGAGAGACTTCTCCCGGCTAGGAAGCCCTAGCTGTTGCTCTGGTCCCCCAGTCTTGCGAGGAGCTATGCTGCTGGGACCAGCTGGGACCCCAACCCAGGATAAAGATAAAGATTGCTGCGAGCTGGACACAGCCTGCTCCCCGGAACCGTGTTCCTGTTTGCTGTTGGAGCTGCATTACAGATAAGACTTTGCTATGATACTTATTGGTTATACTTTGTGGAGCACATGTTTTGGGCATAACCAGATTAGCTGGCTGCCCTGTTAGTAAGGGCTCAAGAAGTGAGCTTGTTTCCCTAACGGGAACTGGCTTTATTTTGTAGAAAGTAGTTTCTTAAAGGGACAGTGCACCCGTACTTTATTTTGGTTGTGGCTAATAAACCACTATAGTTTAAAGTTTCCCATCGTGTCTAGCATCTTACTGACCCCGCAGTGAGGCCGTCCTTACACAATATATATATATATACCAAAAAATAAATAGATGATACCGTTCTGTGGCTAACGAAATGCTTTTATTTGTGCGAGCTTTCGAGATACACTCGAAAGCTCGCACAAATAAAAGCATTTCATTAGCCACAGAACGGTATCATCTATTTATTTTTTGATTATTGAAGCTCGGCTAACACGGTATTGATACCTCTACATGTGTATATATATATATATGTGTATATGTATATATATATATAATCAAAAAAATAAATAGATGATACCGTTCTGTGGCTAACGAAATGCTTTTATTTGTTAGCCACAGAACGGTATCATCTATTTATTTTTTTATTTTTTTGATTATTGAAGCTCGGCTAACACGGTACTGATACCTCTACATATATATATATATATATATATATATATATATATATATATATATATATATATTTTTTTTTCCCCCTCGGAATCGAGTGACCTTTTGGAGCTGATGTGCATTATTCTCCACACACACCTCAAATTCTGAGAAATATTCATTTTACTGGTTTAACCTCACTCCCGCAGAAGGAAGGCTTTTTGTGGCTTTCCCCTGGATGAGTACACTAGCATGTACTTTAACCCTTTAAATTCTGGAGGGGTAGTGCCACCAGAGCGCCATGGCTCCTCAAGAACAGCACGGTCACATGACTGCAGAGGCCCAAAACCCGGAAATGGAAGAGGAAGTGTCCTCCTCTTTCATTTCCTCATGCTTCAAATCGTGTCCTGCACTACATGGGAATGCAAAACGCATTCTTGGCTGAAAAAAATCACTCTTTGTGCATGACGTAGCCAGTGCCGCTGACAAATTTCCTGGGGCCCCGGACTATAGTTTCGCCGGGGCCCCCACCCCTGTGTGGGTGGCATTACGAGCCCCCCTCATTTTCACACCTGTATTTCTCTCCCCAATCTCTCTCACTCTTCCCCCCCTCTTCCCCACTCATTCTCCCCTCTTCACCCCTCTCTCTCTCTCTTCCTCCCTCTCTTACACCACCTCTCTCCTCTCACTCTGCTCCCCTCTGCTCTCTCAATTAACCCCCTCTCACTCAATCCCACCCTCAATAACCCCCTCCTCATGCTCATTCCCCCCTCCCCCCTGACCACAGACACAATTCCCCCCCAATACCTATTGTGACAGATTCACTGTCTCTGTATGCTGGAGTGTAGTTCAGTAGTGAGCTTTCCAGCATGCAAGCAGTTAACCTCCTCTAGAGAGGCTAGCTGCAGGTGTAGCTAGTTAAGACAGAATTCCTGAATGCACAGGGGGTTTAAAAGGCAGGCAGGAAGATGGCACATAGAGAGACTTTCCCTTACCAGGAAGATACTGGTTGGTCTGGTCCCCTGGCCTGCAGGGAGCAGGGTCTTGGGACCATCTGGGAATCACACCCAGGAAACAGAAACAGGAACCCTGATGTCCTGGGAATAGCAAGACTACAATGCCTGTATCTGAGGGATTGCCTGGAGAAACCAGAGACACCGGACCAGCACACTCAGATAAGGACTTTAATATTGTTCCCCGATATGGGATTGTATGTTTTGGGGGCTTGTAACTGGCTTAGCTGGACATCCAAGTAGCTAGGGCCTGTGTAAATCTAGTAAGTCTCCCAAGGGGAGTAGGTTTTGATTTTATGGTTCGTGTTTTGCCTTAAAGGGACAGTGTGCCCATTATTCTGTTATTATTGTGGAGAATAAACGACTAGAGTTAAAGCCTAATCCACTGTCCCACTGCACCACTACCCCCAAGATACAAGACACCACCCCAGATATAAACAACACTACCCTCAAAATAAAAACATCTCTACCCCACTACCCCAATACAAAAACCACTACCCCAGATACAAATACCACTACCCTTCTGATACAAACAACACTACCCCCCCAATACAAATACCACTACCCCCAGATACAAACCCCAATACCCCCAGATACAAACAACACTGCCCCCACCCCCAGATACAAATGCTACTACCACTCCCCAGATATAAACACCACTATCCCCCCAGATACAAACACCACTATCCTACCAAGCTACAAACACCACTATCCTACCCAGCTACAAACACCACTATCCTACCCAGATACAAACACCACTACCCTACCCAAACAAAAAAAGAAAAAGTGTGAACAGCGCTAATGCTAAAATAGAATATTGTAACAATATAAATAACAGTGATTACTATGAAAACTTTAACTTAAAAGGTGAGGCTGCCTAGGCAAAATGTGATTAACACAAATCAACAAAAACCAAACAGTAAAAAACAGAAAACCGGCGCCTCCAAGAATATAAAGTATGTGAATTCTGACCAAATAGAGAGTCCAATCGGGGATGGCAAACAAACCTGAGGGGAATCTTCAATTAAGTCTCATGAGGATGACAAACACACATAAACAACAAAAAAGACAAAGGGAAAAATCATAGTGTAACTCAAAAAAACAAACACTGAAAAAGAATAACTAAAAGATTATTGCAATTTTAATAAAATGCAATTACTAAATATAAAACAACAAACAAATGTTCGTTGGGCTAAAGACACTGATGAGTGTCCTCCAGAGCTCCACGCTACCAGAACAACCACCGCTGCCGCACTCAGAGGCCTGCACGGTCTACGGGGGGTGCCACACGGATGATCCGGAACTCCACGCTGCTGTGACAGACAGCACCGCCGCGCACACAGACCCGCTGGTCGCGCGGTGTGCTGATGACGTCACAGTATAGCGCGGGTACACGGGGAGGTCCTGGAAGTCAGTACAGCTCCTGGGGCTCAGAGGGACAGAGTCTGGGCTGGACACAACTCAATAGGGAGGGAATGATACTGGTCTTGAAGCCAATAGAACCACCCTACGCGTTTCGTGACGGAAGTCACTTCGTCAGAGGCATGATGGGAATAAAAACATGCTGACATATATGCTGACTCTCAGCACTAATTAAAACAAAAAAATGGGATAATAACATAATATCAAAGTGGAAAAATCAATACAAGTTAATCTTATCAGTGAATGAATGAACTAAAAAATAAAAATGAACAATAAACATTAAACACATAGGAAAAAAAAAACATATTAAACAATAAAACAGAGACCTCATAGAACCCATCAGGGCTTGAAAGACCCATCTTAAAGGAACAATGTCCAAAAAGATCAAAGAATTTTGAATCAATAAAACCCCAAGAGTGCTGGGCTGGGAGATGGAATGAAGTCAAAAGCCCAAACAGTAAGACCGCCAATACCAACAGCAATCAGCAAAGTGATATACTTAAGTGTAAAACACATGGTATTTATAATTATTTAGTCTATTTGACCAGAAAGGCTGCAAGGTTGAAATCAATGTTAAGACCGTTGGGAGATAGCGTTCTTAGCTCGTATATCCAATATGACTTGCGTTTGCTAATTCCATTGATTTTATCTCCTCCTCTCCAATTGCCCGGATACATTTCAATTGCTTGGCATATGAGGCTTAGGGTTTTGTTGGTGGTTAACTAAAAAATGGTGTGACACACTATCAGAAGTTAAACCTCTCCTAATATTGTGCACGTGCTCATAAATGCGCCTCTGGTACGATCTCCCTGTGCGGCCAACAAATTGTAGCCCACAGGGACATTGTAGCAGATAGATGACAAACACAGAATGGCAGTCAATGTAAGAGCGGATATTATCAATCTGACGTATTACATTAGAGGTAAATGTGACTTGATTTGAACTGTGTTTACAGGCTATGCAACTCATACAGGTGAAAAAAACTTTTTTGCGAGATACCGCACCTGATGTTTTGTGTAAATTAGGGCAGCTAGGAGCTGGCCTCGATTGTAGATTAGAGGCTTTTTTTAAAACAATAGAAGGTTTAGGGGGAAGGATATGAACCAATGTTGGATCTCTTAAGAGAATTGGCCAATGTTTACACAAGACACGCCTAATTTCGGGGGCCATAGAATTGTATTGTGTAATAAAGGAAACAGTATTTTTCCGACTGGGATCAACCCTATCCTTTTTGTACTCCAAAAGACTAGATCTCTCAATGTCCTGCACTTGTAGCAGGGTTTGCGAGAATGACTCCTCAGAGTATTGTCTATTCAAAAATTTGGCTTTAAGTTCACTCGCCTGAGATGCAAACGCGCCTCATCGCTTGAGCAATTGCGCCTCAGGCAAATGAACTGACCCTTAGGGATGTTACGCAACCACTGTGGGTTGTGCTGACTATTGGCCAACACATAATTGTTGGCCTGTACAGACTTAAAATGGGTTTTGGTATGTATACAATTATCTGTAGATGTAATATTTAAATCCAAAAAATTAATAGAACTAGAGTCAAAATTACAAGTAAATTTGAGATTCATATGGTTATTGTTAAGATAGGAAATGAAGTGATTAACAAATCAATACTGCCATTCCACACAAACAATATGTCATCTATAAAGCGAAGCCGGAGCTCCAGGTTTGCACCAAGGGGGCAGTTATTCCAAATGTAGCTCTCCTCCCACTGCCCCATAAACAAGTTGTCATAGCTTGGTGCAAACCTGGTGCCCTTGGCCGTGCCGCAGACCTGCAAATAAAACATTATATTAAAAGAAAAATAATTGTGTGATGAAATGAATAGAATCCAAAAGAAAATCCTTCAGAACTGATGACATACTACTGTCCATGTCTAGTGTGTGGCGTATGGCTTGACAACCGAGAGTGTGGTCAATCACTGTGTATAAAGATGTTACATCGCCGGTGACCCACACATAGCCCGGGTGCCACTCCAAATCACGCAGTGCTTGCAGCACATGGGTGGTATCACGCAGATAGGACTTCAAACGTAAAACATGAGGTTGTAAATAAAAATCAATGAATTGTGACAAATTGGAGGTTAGTGAACCAATGCCGGATATGATGGGTCTACCTGGTGGTTCTTGTAGGTTCTTGTGAATTTTGGGAATCGTATAAAACAAGGGAATGCGGGGATGAATCATGTTTAAAAAGTCATATTCATCCTGTGTGATGGCTAAATTTGCCAGCCCACGATCCAGAAGTGAGGTAAGTTCAGCAAGGAATTGAGATGTAGGATAAGCTAGTAAGGGGAAGTATGTGGTGATGTCATCAAGTAGTCTCTATGATTCTTGAATATAATAGTCTTTGTCCATCACCACTATACCTCCACCTTTGTCCGCTGATTTGATCACTATGGATTCGTTTTTTTCCAACTGAACCAAAGCCATTTTTTCCTGTTGGTTCAAATTGTCTTTTCGAATGTTAAAGTTATGACTAGATAACTCTAGATCGTGAGTGACCAAGTCTATGAAGGTGTTGACGAAATGTCCCTGTATATGTTTAGGGTTAAAAGTAGAACTCTTCTTAAAAGTTTTAGGAGGGGAAATTTTTAAAGTCTGATCAATTTGGGTGGGAATAGTTTGATTACTGATGCTACTGATGGCCTCATTGATGAAATATTTCTTTAGTGCCAATTTTCTCGCAAACTTTTGTACATCTATATTGATGTTAAAGCTATTTGGCCCACAAACAGGTGCGAATGTTAGACCCTTACCCAAGACTTTTTTCTCAACATCAGACAGTGAATATTTGCTGATGTTAAAGATATTCTGATATTCTACATGGCTTCCCCTAACTCTATTTCGTCTGCTACTACCTCCTCTCTGTCCTCTACATCGTTTTTTCTTTTTTTTCTTGCTGCATAGGAGCACTGAATCTAAAGGGGATTTGGATACTGTTGTCACTTTTACCTCTGGGAAGATGTTCTCCCTCTCCCTTCGCCACTCTAAAAAAGAATATGCTGGTTTAGTAACCTGTGATGGTAGTGACTCATAGCTACTAACTTCCTCGTCATCTTCGCATTCCCTCTCAGATAGAACCTGGAACTGGTTACTAACCATAATAGTGTCGTCTACCTGAGCCACTGATGGTGCTGTGGTTCTAGGTTTAGACATACGTTGAAAAATGAATTGCTGTTTGTTGTGTACTGGCAACCTGGTTGGTACACTACAATTGGGCTGTGAGTCAGGTTTAGGAAGATTAGGGTTAATGTTTTTAGATTTATTCTGAGGTGGATGTTTATTCCTACTAGTAGAGCGCTGTTTATGCACTTTTTTATTAGTTGATTCCTTAGAATTTTTGTTCCAGTTCCTATAATTGCCCGACTCATACAGTAGTCCATTTTGTCCCTAAAGAATTTTTGCTGCTTAGTTGAAATTATATCTTTTTCCAATTTGACCAATCTCTTCTTAATTTCAGGCTCAAGTGCCAATAGTTCACTATTGCCTTTGAATGAGTCAAGTTTGATCTGAATTTCAGAAATGTTTTGATCTAATGTTACCAATGACTGCTTTCGATGTGAAACCAGTAAATCCATTAATGTTTTTGAACAATGATCGAGAATCCTATTCCACTCTGACAAAAAAATTTCATTGGTTACATCAATCGTAGGCAATTTCAGAATTCCCAAACCACGTGGAATACGTTGGTGTTCAATGTATTTGGTATGGGCCGTAGTTTCTCATATCTGTCTTGTCTCACGGATCAATAATTTTTCTAATTCTTGTATCAATGGACAGAAGTCATTTGAATCAGTTTCCAATATGGGAACCGAAACTGGATCATCAAATATTTGATCAGCATTGAAATTACGATGTGCTCTAAAGTGAAACAGTGAATCCATGATTATAAATGGATATATAATTAAGCATATATATATATATAAAAAATATATATATACGTATAGTGATAAATATAAACCACGTGATTTAAAAGTGTGTATTCACAAATATGAGAAAATGCAAAAGCTGCTACACAAGTGTTTAAGAATCGCAAACAAAAAAAGAAAAAGTGTGAACAGCGCTAATGCTAAAATAGAATATAGTAACAATATAAATTACAGTGATTACTATGAAAATGTTAACTAAAAGGTGAGGCTGCTAGGCAAAATGTGATTAACACAAATCAACAAAAACCAAACAGTAAAAAACCAAAAAACCGGCGCCTCCAAGAATATAAATTATGTGAATTCTGACCAAATAGAGAGTCCAATTGGGGATGGCAAACAATCCTTAGGGGAATCTTCAATTAAGTCTCATGAGGATGACAAACACACATAAACAACAAAAAGACAAAGGGAAAAATCATAGTGTAACTTAAAAAACCAAACACTGAACAAGAATAACTAAACGATTATTACAATTTTAATCAAATGCAATTACTAAATATAAAACAACAAACAAATGTCTGTTGGGCTAAAGACACTGATGAGGCAGTACCATCCAGTAGGAGTAAAATGGAAATCCTACTTACAGCAAGGCTGAATAAATAAGACCCATAGAGTAGCTGTCCTTCCTCCCCAGACCAGGAAACCTCTGCAGAAGATGAAATTACGTGTCCTCCAGAGCTCCACGCTACCAGAACAACCACCGCTGCCACACTCACAGGCCCGCATGGTCTATGGGGAGTGCCACATGGATGATCCAGAACTCCACGCTGCTGTGACAGACAGCACCGCCACAGCACCACTACCCCCAAGATACAAGACACCACCCCCAGATACAAACAACACTACCCTCAAAATATAAACATCTCTACCCCACTACCCCGATACAAAAACCACTACCCCCAGATACAAATACCACTATCCTTCTGATAGAAACACTACCCCCAATACAAATACCACTACCCCCAGATACAAACAACACTGCCCCCTGCCCCCAGATACAAATGCTACTACCACTCCCCAGATATAAACACCACTATCCCCCCAGATACAAACACCACTATCCTACCCAGCTACAAACACCACTATCCCCCCAGATACAACCCCTTGGCCTAAACCCCTGTCTAAATAGGGCTTCAAATAGAAATCATGTATCTGGCTGATGAGTCCAACAGGGAGCTGGTTAATTGTAGCTAAAACCAATTAGCTTGTTTCCACCTGGCCCATCATTCAGGTAGAAAAACCTCTTGCTTAAACTGCAGGGGATCTCTCTAGCACTAAAGAAGTGTGTGCTGCCAGTGAGAGATCCCAGGGAACCAACCCCTCAATTCCAGAACGGACCCTGGAACCTGTCAGAGGAATCACCCCTGGAACAGCAACTCAGACCCAGGACTGGGGGAAAGAGCACCCTGATACCAGGTACCTCTTTGAACTTTGGGGTCAGGGGTTGGCAAGAGGTCTAGCCTCCAAGGCCTGCAGATAGGGACTGGGAAGAGTGATTTAGCCCTTTTTTATTTGTTTATTTTTAGTCTGCCTTAAAGCTGTATCATTTGAAGCTACGGGCTAAATAAATGCCAAGGTTTATTTTCCCCAATATGTCTCCACGGTTATATCTCTGCACTAATCCACTACTTCCAACCCCTCCAGATACAAACACCACTACCACCCAGATACCAACACCAAAACCCCCTAAATAAAAGCCCCATAGCATCCAGAGATAAAGTAGATCAAGAGTCCCAGATCTCCCCCCCTGTCGCGGCCCTGAATGTAGCCACTATGTTATGGGGTCCCTGGCATGACGCAGTGACTATGCTTTGGGAAACCCAAAGGGTTACTTTTACTGGCACCTTGAAAGGTCGATTTCTTGGGAAATAGGAGGAAAGTGTGGTTCATCTCTGGAGGCCTCACCTTTCGCACCTACACTCTTGTTTGAGGGGCAGAGAAAAAAAAGTAGGGGCGATTGCAGCTATTAGTCAGAAGATTTTGAGATCCTTAAGGGGAAGGGGAAATTAGAGAAAGAGATGTTATTGGCCACTCATAAAATGAATGTTCAGCTCAATGCGGATTTGGGGATTTTGAGGTAGGAATGTACCTTTAATTCTGCAGGACACAAAAAAAGATAATTGTTTATCTTAAAGTATAAATATATACTTATTTGGCAAGAAATCATATATTTAAGAAAACTTTGTATACATTTTGAATAGTAGCAATTACACTAAGCAGATGTCTTCTAACTCGACAATAGGGTTTCTATAATAGTGATTTTTAAATATTTTTAAATTAATAGTTTGGTGGGTTAAATATATATAACGACTCATATGCTACTTTGGCTTATTTAAGTTGTGTATAAAAGAAATGCAATAAAAGTCACAATTGTTATATATACATATACAAAATAGAGTTATTAAATGTTTATAAGCCGCACTAGATTGTTTTATTGAATTTTACTCATAGGGACAGTTTTGGTTACCTTAAACGTGAGAAAAATTATTGCAAGATCAGGAGACATAAATCGACTTTCAAAAGCAAAATGCTAGGGCTCCAGTTCATCATCCAGCTGACTCAGAGGACGGCTTCAAAAATGTAATTTCTTTGTTTCAACTTTAAATGCCATTGCTTGAGGTATGCTCCACAGTTCATGAAAAAAATGTTCAGCAGAGTAAAGGTCTGTGGGTTCTTCTCTGAGGAATATGATGTTGTTTATGGTCTTATCTATCCGATGTAACCATTTAGGTAGGGGTAAAAGATGCAATTCCCAGCGCTCAGATGTATAAGATACAGTACCAACAAAGTCCAGAGAGTATTCCTTGAATCCTTAAGTGTGGATAATAGTCTAAATGTCCAACCAAAAATCGTTAACTTGGGTGCGTGGATCCTCCTATAATAGATTAAGAGAATACCAAACCATTGACTAATGAAGATCCCTTCTCACCCAGAAAAAAAGCCTACTTACAAGATAGTAGACTACCCTGGTGTCGAAGCGACTGCGCTATCTCTGGAGCTGCGGCTTTAATCTTTTTCATTCACAGCTTCTGACAGTAAGCTGACTACATCTGTACACCGTACAAACTATCTAATCTTCATTAGGTTGGACAGTTGTTCTGAAACCATTAAAGTTAGAAATTCATGTATATTCTTATTTAAGTATTATACTACTTATTATTCGTTTTTTTTTCTTCTTACTCTCCTAATTACATTAAATGCTGTTCTGAAATACATTTGTGTATTATACAGTATTCTCAAATACTGAATAGTTGTGGAAACAGGCATATTGTTGAAATATGGAATTATTACAGTGTAGTACATTTGATCATGTAGAGAAACAGTGCATTTTAAGCATAAATTAGGCTACATTATAGTAAAAAAAATGTACACATTAGTGCACGAAAAACTGTTCTGGCAAAGTCATGTCTGCAAGCTGTAATTTTGGTATAGTGAGTAGGTCAAAAATAAAGAGATTGCATACCCTGCATGCTAACACAGTTTGCATTTTGAACAGTTTCTGGCCCTGCTTCAGGGAATGTTGTAAATGCAAATATACTTGGTACTGTAAACTTGCTATCCTATTTATCGAAACTGACTGATAAGTGAAAGAGGAACAAACTATCCCAACTTCAAAGACAGAATAAATGTCAGCTAAAACCTCAGCTACTGGCAGCAATATGCAATGTAATGTAATTAAGTTGTATACACATTTTTACAGTAGAGCACAAACAGCTTAGCACAAGATGTGAAAGGCGTATCCCTCAATCAGGTCAAAAGAGGTAATTAAAACACGAAACACTTCTGGATTTAATAAATATACATTAATATAGTACATGCTTGTGGCTCTCTATTTATACACAAATATGTCGTATGCATTACATCATACTGTGTACATTCAAATGAAAAAAGAATTACATTTTCAGGACAATAAACATATTGCAATATAAAGAAAAACTAATACAGCCAAGCATAACCAACAGTTTAAAGCATTGTTATTTTTTTGTTCTTTTATAAACTTAGGGCTGGTTTCTTGCCCCAGTTTTACATTCAGGAGATATAATAAAAAATAAAAAAATTATTGACACATCACAAATTAAACATGCTGATTCCACTGCATGTCCATATAGCCATCGAAATGTAAAACAGTCTCAAGTACCCTTAAATCACAAAACTATCTGTGTTGAATCTAATACATAAAATAAGATTTCTAACTGATAAAGGGTAAATCAAGATGTTGAATCCCTAATTTATCACAACCAAAGGATCTGAGGCATGAAATCAGCCTAAAAACCCAAAAGACCGGCCGGTCTAACAAAGTAAATGATGGAATAAGACAACCTACAGTTTTAAATAAAGCATAGAAAGATATCAACCACAGATACTACCATGGATTAGTAACTGCACAGATACAAAATTGCGCTAGATTGAGCTGAAGCAGCAAAAAAACACAGCCAAATTTGCATGTAAACATGGCTGAAAATATGAACAGTGATTAGTCCCTTCATACCAAATAGGTATATATGATGACAGAGTCTCCCAGATAGCAAGTAAAGATATTAAGTCGAATCTTTAGTTGAAGCAAGATAAGTGTGATACTTATCCACAGCGTGCATCTGGGAACTGAAGGAGCAGGAACTGTAGTTGCTGGAGCCAATGTATGCATTAAGAGCTGTGTGTATTGCGAAGTGTAATGGCAGACGTCCGTAAGTGATGAGGGGGTGACTCAGAGAGTACACCAACAGACAAATACCCCCAACGTACGTTTCGCCTGATCCGCTTCTTCGCGTATTTGTGTTTTCTTTAAGAGTATGGTCTGCCGGATTAAGGTTGTCCAGGGGTCATAAAGCAATGGTTAATACAGTATATGCACAAGTCTCATCTGGTTTTATTGAAAAGGTCCACTTATGGGGTATTAAGGGAGCATGGACTCCGGCCACACCATAGCATATATAAACTGAGGAAATAGAGGGGTTACAAACAAATATAGAAAGGATAAGCAAATAAGTCAAATTGCACATTAAAGTTTGATTTAATGCTAACTTAAACTCTGGCTTCAGATTTTACAAAACAGGGCTTGAGAGAAACCCATATTTCAGAAGACATTGTCTCATTCACCACACCTTCCTGTATAATTCGCATAACTGAGATTGCAATCTTAATAGCTGAATTCATTGACCACATATTTACTAATAAATAGGTGCATTAGCACAGTAGGAAGTAACATATTTGAAAGGACAATCCTTTAGCACCAAACTGAACCAAAGGCAGTGACATGTTTAAGCTGTTTAAATGTTAGTGACTGATGCATTTAGATGCGACTACATACATTTTAAATAACTTTCCGGTGTGTTTGTAAACAGCGTAGCCATAAGCATTTTCATTTATCCATTTCCTTCTGAGTCATTTGGGTTGTTTATTGCCAGCTTATCTTCTACTAGCAATGTACTCTGCCTTCCGACTCCCCCCTTCTTTTCCTCATCCTCTTAAAGAAGGAGGTGAGCATAAATCATTATGATATCATCTTCATAGAGCCAAACTGGCCAGTGGTGGTGGAAACAAACTTGGGGTCATACTGAAAAGAAAAACAAGTTTATTTTGAAAAGAAACAAAAATGTGACATGTGAGAACATTTAAGGTTTGTTTAAGGAATGTAACTGCATTGGTAAGTTATTTACAATTTTTTGTTGTTGAAAACTACAGTAAGAGGTGCTGCAGTTGTATGTACATTATTGTTTCAAACAGATCTGCCAACTTAGCTTACACTAAGCAAAGAGATAAAGCAAAGGTACAGGCAGTCCTCGGTTATCCGACACAATGCGTTACTCAAAATGGTGTTGTAAAGCGAAACGTTGTAAAGCGAAACACGTTTTCCGATAGGAACACTGTTTAAATGAAAGGTTCCGTTCCTGAAGGCATTTTTAACACTAAAATACACCAAATATTTTACGCAGGCAATAAGATACGCAGCACACACATAAATTATACAGTGTACTGTATATACTGTATTATATATATAATATAACATAATAAATAATATATTATATAGTATAATATAATATTATATAGTATAATATTATATATATATGCTCTTACAACGCTTTGCAACGTTGTTTTTGTGAATGTGTATATATATATACACACACACAACATTGCAAAGCGTCGTAAGAGCGTTGGATAAGCCATTTTGGCGTTGTAAAAATGAATATAGGTATGCATTTCATAGCGTTGGATAAGCCATTCGTTGTAAAGCGAAGCGTTGTAAAACGAGGACTGTCTGTATTTATATTTTTATTCTTCATGACATATCAGCAGAAAGGCTCAAAAAGCATGCACCTTCATCTTTCAATATTTTTATCAGCCTCACCGGTTTTTGGATCCTTGACATTTCTTTTTGTGTGTTATCCAATGTAGCTTTGAACCCAGGGGCTTAGAGACTCTCTTTGATAAAACTTCAATAACAGGCATGTCAATGTCCCTGAATCTGGCCAGAAGGCAAACTGTGAGTAGAGCTTTTGAAATAAATCAGGCTACTCCAGAAGGAAAGCAAATTCAGAAAATAACATATTAAGTTTCATACAATGGGAACAAAAATGTATGTGATAAATCTTTGGATTTCCTTCACACGTGGTTGTATGACAATTCAGAGGAATCAAAACATTAATTCAGTACACCCGGAGTTCTCAAACTGTAGTCCCCAGGGACATTAGGGGTGGACCCCCTATGAAATTCACATTAGCCTACAGTGTGGTGGATCTTCGCATGATTATTAACAGTGGCTTGAGATAAGTAAAACTTTGAGAAACCCAGCACAAAATAACCCTATCTGTTAAGTACAAAGTATATGATATGGCGTAATCACAAGCTAAAGTTCTAGCACAGTTTAGTGAATAAGGCCCATTTTTTTTATGGCAATGCATGTAAAATATTGACATTTTTGCAAAAGGCTTTACATATCCTGTATAATTAATCCCTTCTGTCCATTATTTCCCTAATCTACCCAGTACAGATTAGACAGAATATTACCCTTATGGTCTCGTTCAACAGAAGACAATCTTGTTGAACAGTTGTGAACACCAGTGGAGGGGATAACTCACCCACAACAGCAAGCAGTTTCATTGTCCTTACGGGTGTCCGTGGGCCTCCAGGTGGTCCCCGCTGATGTCCGGGGACCACAACTGGGTCCCTGGGTGGTCTCCACTAGTGTCTGGGGGTCCTCAGGTGGTCCCTGTGGTGTCCGTGGTCCTCCAGGTGGTCCCCATGGGTGTCCGGGGGGCCCATAGAGGACCCTGGGTGGTCCCACATGTGTCTGGGGGTACTCGGGTCATCCCCACAGGTGTCTGGGGGTCCTTGGGTAGTTCCCACAGGTGTCTGGGGGCCCTCGGGTGGTTCCTATTGTTGTCTGGGGGTCCTCGGGTTGTTCCCACTGGTGTTTGGGTGCCCCATAAGTGTCCCCGGGTTATCCCCGTGGGTGTCCGGGAGTCCTTGGGTGGTCCCCATTGGTGTCCAGGGGTCCTCAGGTGGTCCCCGTGGGTGTCTTGGGGTCCTCGGGTGGTCCCCTTGGATCCACGCTGGCCGCTGTACCAATTCTGTTGTTAAAATATTTAAATTGGCATAGATTTTAATAAATACACTTCCCCCCACCAAACACATAGTACAGTAATGGGCAAAATAACTATTATTCAGATATGGATAATAGCTAATTTGCCCATTATTAAAACAAACATTAGGCAGGCAGCATAAATAAAGTAAATAAAAACCTTTCTACTTACCCCTGCCATTCTGAAGGGCATCCACATCAGCATATTGCAGGGCCATGTCCTCCACTGCCAGAAAGAATACATGGAAAAAAAAAATCTAATGGCCCCATATCCCTTAATCACCTTAGCAGTTAATAACCGCTATACTAATTAAGGGGTTAACCCCATCCCCCGCTAGCCCCCTGGAAAGGCATAACCACCCACCCTGGACCCACTATATCCACCCTATACCCATTGATTGGCGTAGTGGTACATCATTCCCATATAATATGGACATGATAAGCCAGTATAGCACTCAATGGTCACCCTAATAAAAAAAGCATGAATGTCAAAATGTAACAACAATCAAACATATACACAAGCACATTAACACCACAAATCAATCAATAAAAACACTAGCCAACCAATTAAAAAAAATAAAAGCTTTAACCAAAAAAACAATGAATTTATTTTAACTAGTAGTCAACAAATAAATTAATGAATTAAACCACTATCAAAACATCACTTAAAAGCAGGAGCCAGGACAATAAATCATTAATTAAGAACGCTAATCAATCTGGGGGGAAAAGCCAGCAAAATGACAAACAATGACATCCAAAGAATAAACATAAATAGAAAAAATAACACTCAATACAAAGCAAACATTTGCCAAAAAATGCATTGGCTATGCCCGAAGGGGCACAGATTAATACATTATCAGTAAATGGGCAAAGGAAAAACATAAAATAAACAATATACAATCCAAAAACCTGATAAAAACACATTTACATACATTCAATATTTAACTTACCTTTAGAAGAATTGGCCCTTAGAATCCAGGAGTATCAGAAAGCTCTCGTACCGCGACATTATCCAACTCAATCCGACGCCATCCACCTTGAAGATCCGGTCCAGGTAACCAAATTCTTCTTTCTTTGATTTTCTAACACCTTCTTTTTTCTTGTTCTATGAATATTTCTTTTTTTTCTTTATCTTCTTTCTTCATCTGTTAATCCAAAAGCCAATGGTAAATCCACAACACGATGTTGACCCGTCGGCTACTTGAGCTCAAATGAGGTGTCAATGCCTTAAATATGGCCTATGACATCACATTTTGGGGTCAGATGGTACAGCTCCAATCTGATTGGTCGCTGTATCATGTGCCCGCCTCTTTTTTTTTTTTAGAAGGATGTGACGTCATCTCAAAGGGAGGTACGTCACATCCTTCAAACCCATGGCCATATCACATGGTATTAGAGCCAATGGGATTGAAGACAATCCCATTGGTTGCTGTACCATTTGATAGGTTACCTTAGTTCAAAAGTATGTGGCATCATCCCTTAAAGTGACGTCACATCCTTTTGAACTAATGTAACCTATCACATGGTACAGCAACTAATGGGATTGTCTTCAATCCCATTGGCTCTAATACCATGTAATATGGCCATGGGGATTAAAGGATGTAACGTAACTCCTTTGGAGATTACGTCACATCCTTCTTCAAAAAAATAAAAAAAGAGGCGGGCATACTGTAGTGCTGACGATTATTCTAAAACAAACCGGGGGAAATCTCCAAAAAGACCCAGGTACATGCTGGGTACATGCTGGGTACATGCTGGGTACATGCTGAAACATTTCACACATTTCTGCAGACGGACTAATGGCCCATTGGATTAACAGCGGGGGTCCCTGGCAGTCCCATTCAAACTGAATGGACTGCCAAGAACCCCTGCTGTGTTAATCCGATGGGCCATTAGCTTCTGCAGAAATGTCACTGAAATGTACCCAGCATGTACCCAGCACGTAAACTGGCTAGTTTAAGGCAAGTTTAAGGCAAGTTTTAGAATACTCGTTGGCTCGTCTGTGTGTCCAATACGGCATATGATACAGAGCTCAAGAAGCCGACGAGTCAACATCGTGTTGTGGATTTACCATTGGGTTTTTGGATTAACAGATGAAGAAAGAAGATAAAGAAAAGAAAGAAATAATCACAGATCAAGAAAGAAGACGGTGTTAGAAGATCAAAGAAAGAAGAATTTGGTTACCTGGTCCGGATCTTCAAGGTGGGTGTGTCGGATTGAGTTGGATGACGTCGCGGTATGAGAGCTTCCTGATACCCCTGGATTCAAAGGCCCAACGCTTCTAAAGGTAAGTTAAATATTGTGTGTATGTAAATGTATTTTTTTTCAGGTTTTTGTATTGTACTGTATATTATTTATTTTATGTTTTTCCTTTGCCCATTGACTGATAATGTCAATGATCTGTGCCCCATTTTTGCAAATGTTGCTATCACTGGTATTTGGGGCTTTCTGCATACTGTGATAGCAACGCTGCCAAAAATGGCAAATTAAAAACCCTGGCGATTTTTTCTATCATAGCTTAGTGCTTAGGCCCCTATATCTGTTGCTCCTCACTATAATTCGCAATATCATTTGCTAAGACATATAAAGCAAATTCATCCAAAATAATGCAAATTAGTTTCCATCATTCATGATTTCAATGAGGCTTCTATTTTGTTTAAACAAAACACTCGTGGTTTATGACACATTGTGCAATGTAATTTCACTAGACTCCTGGGTAGGAAAGCATAAATGTTTTGGAGAATGAACATGAGTCATCTTAAGCAGTGTCTAACTACCACCTGGGATACCAGGGTACGTCCTGGGGGCCCCAGATCTGGGGGGGGGGGGCGAAGGAAGTCAGGACTCTCCCTCCGAGCTCTTGATTAACCCCCACAAGCAGTTAGAGGCCCCGTGCTCTCCCTGCAATCCGTTTAATGGCC
Source organism: Ascaphus truei (assembly GCF_040206685.1). Taxonomy (NCBI): domain Eukaryota; kingdom Metazoa; phylum Chordata; class Amphibia; order Anura; family Ascaphidae; genus Ascaphus; species Ascaphus truei. Next base: position 92,063,676 of record NC_134487.1, on the reverse strand, counting down.
TCAGTACCAGGGGTGCCCCTCCATGACGTTGCGGCATCATGTGATGCGGCATCATCATGACAACACAACGTCACATGGCGACATATTGAAACATAGTGATGCGACGACATGTGAATCAGTGATGTCACGATGCTGCGAGTTGCCGGAGGCCCCTTAAGGTGTAGTTACATGACTGATCTTATGACTTCTTGATTAACCTTTATTACCCATTGTCACAGAAGACCAGACGACTTACACAGGGGGCACACCACAAGACAGACAAAGGGGTTAAATAACATGGGTTTTATTCTGACAAAAGCCACCATTGAATATCACACGCATAAAACAGAGTTAACCCACACAAAAAATTGTATAAAACACATAAAATAGGTAGATTCGACACTTATGGGGTTAACTGGGGTCTCCAAGCTCAGTAGGTTCTGGGCGCAACATAAGCTCGCTTACCCATGTCATCTCCCACAAATCAAGCCTCCACTTGGGCTGCAAAATCCATTGATCACCGCTGGCTCGTATTTCCAGGTATTCTCCGCTCACCGAGACTACCCACGAGCAACAACCAACTGCCTGGAACTCTGTAGCGGAAAGGCATTTGTAGTTTTCCCCCTCCGCTTAAAACTTTGGCCAATCTCAGTACAGCGGGAAGAACAAATGGACCAATCAGAGAGGAGGGAATGCAGTTGCAGGTCTGGCCATTTGTCGATCGCAACGTCAGATTCGGGATCGGCTAAATCACAGAAGCACTTACCATGGCCATTGTCATACGAGAGGATCCAACTCACAGTTCCACAAGGGCGGATAAGATTGCATAGATTTGGCCATCCCTAAAGTGGCTCTGCTTCTGGTCCATGGGTAAAATCATAAGCAGTCCTTTGGTTAGAACCTTCTCTGGACTCTGTCCTTTCCTCCTGACCTTCTCAAGCCCTAGCAAACTGACCAAAAATGGGGACCTACGTTCCCTTCCATGCCCCCCCTCCCCCTCACCTAGGGAAATCAATTGTCTTGCTGGGGGAAATGGTTCTCAGGGAGAAAGTGGTCTCTGGCCTTGGCTCCTATGTCGAGCAAGGTGGTACTGCAGCCCCACACATGTTATAGCATTACATATACCAGCGGTGCGCAAACTGGGGGGGTGTGCCCCAGAGGGGTGGCGAAAGATTGTTCAGGGAGGGCATGGTGGGTTGCAGAGGCCCGCGCACTTCCCCCAAGGCATTTAAATTAATGACGGGGGATCGCGTGATGTCTCGGCAAATTCACTTACCTTCCCTTCGGCGACGCGTCCCCGTCGCAACGCGTGGGGTCATGTGACGTCACGTTTGCATGGCGACGTGACGTCACGTGACCCCGCGGCGTCATTTGACGCTGGAGAGAAGGTAAGGGAGGAGGGCGCGAGCAGGGAGGGAAGCAGGAAGGGGGGCGCACACTGGAAAGATTGAGCACCGCTGAAATACACAGCACCACTACTTTTAAGTACAATAAAGATTTCCAATTTCCCATGGTTTTGGAAATTACATTTACAGGCAATTCCAGTGTTTCCCAATAACTCTTGTGTCACAGGCAGCGACCCTGATGAAAGGGAGGCAGGACTGGGCTTGATATTTATTTTAGCTGTGCAGCTGCCCTTTTTGTCACACCCATTTGCAATCATTTTCACTTTTTCTTACACTTTTTTTTCTGTTGAATAGTTAATAATACAGTAAAGGAAAACCCAAGAACAAATCATATAATTATGTACTGTAGATAATATCCTCCTGACTGCTTTGTTCACAATGTCTACAAGGAGATGCACCAGATGCAGGTTTGCTTCAGGCAAAACAGATTTTTTTCATGCAGTATTATATATTTAAAAAGATTACTACACTATAATGCTTTGCACAGGAAAGGGGTGGATCTCTTCTTGACCCAAGAATATGCCTTAAGGCGATCAGGATCAGTGTTCAAACATGTGATACAGAACAAAGAGGCCTTTGTATAACTTGGACTAGCTGCTCAACTGGGCTTCCTACCCTGACCTGAAAGAAAACATAAGTAGTCATTTTTAATTATCACTGGCATAGATGAAAGCCAAGAAAGTCACTGTATGTCTGACTGGGCGCTCATTTACATGAAATAATTAACTTTAAATGGCCTGAGAAATAATAAAGGAATTCTTTTTTTAATTATAATGCAATAGAAATGTTGTGAAATACACGAAGCCAATGCTTCATTCAATTAAAATGTGTTATTATGTACATACCTGAAAGTTTAACCATTTTGATTCCATGTTTGGGATCAGGTTGTGATACTTTACATGGCCATCATGATCACTGTTCATAGATATAACTGTGTACAGTCTTTCACAACCTACAGTAACACGTTTCTTCACCAGATGTGTCTACTCTTAACATCTGAACGGGCATCCAGTGTTCCGGAACCATAAGCCTAGGAACCACCGCACCCACCTGCTCCTGGCATTGGCACAGCCAATAAAACCAGGAATCAGTGTTTGGAAGGAGGGGTCCCACTGAATATTATGGAGATGTTCAGGCGCTGGTGTGCACCCATATCTAGGCAGAGTATATCGATGCCGAGTGCACTAGGACGGTGTTAGAATTACTTCCCAGTGGGAGTTAGGTGGGTGTTCTGCTCGATATCTCCAGATCTGGATTTCGTTAAAATAACCTTCATATTTTAGTGCACTTTCATTTTTATTTACAGTTGCACTGGAAACTGATTTATGTTGATTTTTGTTTAGTCTGATATTTTTGCTCATTAAGTTCTAGGTAGGATTAATGAGTTTTTGGTGTTTCTGTTTTCGGCCAATCAAATTTAACCAGACTAGATTATATTTCTTGAAATAAAATGTGCGACCACATTTAAGTTTTAACAATTAGTACGAACCCTCATAAACTGTGCTCCATATGAATGCAATGCATCATGTTGATACAATTTAAATTAAAACTGAGTTAAGTATATTTTTTATAACTAGTATTAATAACTACAAATTGTTTGTGTAATATTATTTATAACAGCCATATTATGCAAAAAACATCTGTTCTGTGTCAAATACATCTTTGGTTGATACAGCGCAACTTCATTCTGTAAACAGACTTTTCCAGATTTACACTGGATTCCCATTGGTGGATGATTTTGATGCAGGTTCAACTATTTTTGCGGTTCATCCCATTTGTTTGCACCAATATACCTGACTAAAGCCATTTTTGATGCTTAAGGCTCACAATAGGAAAAAAAAGTCGCACACAAGCGCAATATAATTTATCATTTTAATTTTAAAACAATTAGGCCCCAAAAAAAGTTTTGTGATGCTTAGTAGTTAGGCCCATAGAGATCTACTTCACTGCCCAACACACTGTATAGTATGAAGAAGAGACTTGTGAGGTCCTGAAAACTTGTGTAAAACTGTACATACTGTATCAAGAATATTATGTTGGTCCATTAGAAGGAATCAATTGGTGCAACATAACTATGGTACTTCTCTAGTACCAATCTGACTGCAAATTCTCTGTGTGTAATGATCAATGAACCAGTGTAACTGCTAACTAGTATGACTAGACAACTGTCATTGTGTTTGATTGTAGAATTTTGGATTAAAATGCTTGGCTGGGTGTTAGTCGTTCATTTAGATAAACATCTCCAATTTGCTAATAAATCTGCAGGATAATAAATGACTGTGTTTTACAAAATTGCCTAAGCCTAACCCTGCTTCACATGTTCCCTTATTTCACCCCCACATTCCGTTTAGAAGCTCACATCACTCTTTAGAGATGTTAGTTAAGAAGGAAGGATCCAGATTTTTATAACAGGAGCACTCACTACTGAGCTGGCCTCAAATTTTAACAGTGTGAAGGATGCCAGGTGCAAGCCCTCTGTTTGAGATGCACATTGGGAAATGGCCCAGGTGTCTGACACTTCACCATGGACATGGGAACTCTATGGAACGTGCTATAAACTCTATGCAGACATAAAAAAAATTCTTATCTACAGTAACCTAACATATGTATTCCTCCTCAATAGTATATGTTTTTCAATGTTTGTTTAATGATTGGCAAAATGGGATATTTTCTCTCATATCATCTTCAATGTCATTTATGTGGATGATTAAGCTACAAGGGCCCATGCACTGGTCTCTCTGCTATACCATAAACATTCAGTCGCATGACAAATAATTCATAAATAGTTTTATAAAATAATTTTCTCTTATTGCTAACTTAAAATAAGATTCAATGCCAAGAGCTTTTGCAATATCCAAACAAATTATACATATGGACAATTGTGCCTAGACCGAATAGATCATATTTTAACTCAGGTCTCAACCCAAATTCTGTAAGAGAAACAGATCTGCTTGCTTGGGCATGATCCATTTATTCTAAAGCTATATAGTCTCTTTATCAAAATGCCATTTCATTTAAGAAAATCTGCTACCACTGTTATTTTATCTCAGACTCCCATTTATTCCAAGCTATAATAGTTTCACGCTTAAGACTTCTTTTTTTGTTAAACATAGGAATTATATCTACTATTCTTTCACCCTTAGGATAACTGCAATAGCCAGTTATTTCATTAGAACCAAATGCAGTGTTTCATTCGCACATTTTCATGTAATCCGCTTCCTGCAGGTGTTTCTTAACCAAAGGCGGCTTTCCAAAGAGGGTCTCTCCAGCACGCTTCCCCTTCACTTCTCTTGTCCACTAAACCAGCATTGTCAGGGTTAATTTCATCAAGAAAGGACAGAGACCGTATAGAAAGCCTGAAGATCAGTCCCCTTCTCCTCTCCTCTGCCCCCACTCCCCCCTCTTGCATTTTTGCTGGGATGCTGTTTGCTTCCAGCTGCTATAACTTCACCTCATGTGTGAATGTTAGAAATGCTCTGTTACAATTCCCATAATCATTTATTATCTCTAACTGTCCATGAAATGACTTTACATTGAATGTATAACCTCTGTTCATTTAATGTACCCCCCTGTACCTTATGTTTCCACTTACCCTTCCCTGTTGATTGTGAGCTTTTAGGGCAGGGCCCTCCTTACCTACTGTAACAATGTATGTTTGGTATACTATAAAAGGTACCCCCGCTTCAGCTACAATATATATATATATATATATATATATACAGTAGAGGCAACTCTTATTCTAACAAAAACCAGTGGCAATTCCCCAAAAAAACCAGGAAACACCCAGGTACATTCTGAATACATGCCTTAAACTTTCCTTAAACTAGCCCCAGCATTTCTGCATTGATAAATGGCCTATCAGATTAACAGCGGGGGGTCCCTGGCAGTCCCATTCAAACTGAATGGGACTGCCAGGGATCCCTGCTGTGTTAATCCTATGGGTCGTTAGTCAATGCAGAAATGCCTTAAACGTGCCTCAAAATACCCAGCACATACCCAGAACATACCCAGCACATACCCAGCACATACCCAGAATGTAACCCGGCTAGTTTACGGCAAATGTTAGTATAAACGTTGCCTCTACTGTGTGTGTGTGTGTGTGTGTGTGTGTGTGTGTGTGTGTGTGTGTGTGTGTGTGTGTGTGTGTGTGTGTGTGTGTGTGTGTGTGTGTGTGTGTGTGTGTGGTGGCAGTGCTCCTCTGGGTTAGGTAAACGGTGTACACTGAATAAGAGAAAGAAAGCCCAGTTGTGGGCACTCTTCCACCATGCTGGATGATTTATGAAATAAATTAATAAACTTTTATTTACAATAAATATAAAATAATGAGTATTAAAACCAAACAATGACACAGAAATTATCCTCTATTAAGTACTAAGGTAGGTACCTGGATCATGTCTAATATGTGTATGGAGAGAGGGGTATCAAATAAAACCAACTCCTACAGTGGTGCTAAAAGATCAATTGTACAGCCCTACAAGTATATTGAGCGTTAATAGGAGGAACTGATACCACTTGATTCAAGTGCACTCTTGGTAAGGTGTGACTAGCAGGCAATACAAACATATATTTCCTCCCCAGTGACGTTAAGCAAACCTGAAGTGGGCAAAAGACAGAAGAGGCTGCCCCACACCTGACTGTACTCAGTATGAGAGAAGGGGAATACTGAGTTGTAGAGAAAAACAGCTACTAGCAGACTTGCATGAACAATTTTTGGGATGAGGGTGCTGTACATATGAAATCAGATGGTGAAAAATAAAGAACAGCAGCACACTGCCAAGGGAGCCAGGTTGAGGTAGTACTAAAAATTATTTATTGAAAGACATCACCCAGAGGAGGTGTAGGAAACCTTCCTACGCATTTCGCACATTTACAGTGCTTTATCAAGTAACCAGTAACATGTACATTACCATAATGTATAAATCCAGGGGGGCTGCAGCTCCCCTGCACCCCTAGTTCCAGCCCCATGTCTATAAGCAATTCTTTATTGACCATTTCTGCATCACTCCAGGGAGTTGACGTTTTTATTAACTGAATTTGATATTTGTCTAGTGCCCAGCCCTATAAACTGCCTTCTATTGAGATACCGGCCCATATTTACTAAGCGGTACTATTTCATATGACACCTTTCAGTGCAGTAAGAATCCTTATGACCTATTCAAGTGAATAAGCAGTAAGGTGTCTTCCGGTATCAGAAGGCCTCTTATGGCAGAGTGCCTTAGCAAATATCCCCCTCTATCCTTTCCAGAAACTAACCAACAGGGAGCTAGCCCCTGAATCTTTTTATGTTCTGTATATACTATCACATTGTTTTTCTGCTCTATCTCACAGAGTCCATATATTTTTATCACTTAAGTCCTGTATCTACCGGAAATAAACGATGACTTCATCCTAAGGATGTTTGGTTTGCGTTATTTGTAATGTTTCCTCTACTTGATTTCATTAGATATCGCCAAATCAAAGTTTAAAAAACTGTTTAAAATTGGTGTATCACTGATTTAACTAGCACATGAGGAAAAATAGCTTCCAATTCGGACTTCTCACTTTAAAGGCAATAGATACATAAAAAGTCAGTGAGTGTGCTGCATCCCATTCAAATATTTAAATGATAGCAGTTTGCGTTTATTACTTTCATGTGTTGTGTAATGGATTTTTTATTCCATTGCTTTATAGACACAGCCACTCTAGTTTGCAGTCTCATTGCAATGCTGCTAAATATGTTCCGTGTGATGTGTTTGTCCTCCCTTTATAAGAAATGGCAAATGGCCATGAAATGTGTCAGGAATCACTGGCTATAGGCTTTTGTGGCTTACATTTAGCACATTTTCTGATATACAAAGTTTACATTTAAACTACCAGACTATTTTCTGCTGATGTAGGAAAACAAAGTAGGAAACAAAACAAAAAAGGCTAACGGTACAAGTAGGAATGAAGGTGCATGCTTCAGCAGTGCCGCAACGCGGCAAAACACGCACAAAATTGAAAGCACTATCCTAACTATTGTAGATCTAAAGGTCTGGAGCTTTCCTTGGAATGAGTAGATTTGATACCAAACTAATGCAATTTAGTGGTGGAGCATGCAGCAAACACAAGAACATTTTAAGCATCCTTGGGCCTTTTACCAGAGAGGTTAATGTAGTCCAGTATTTAACATTTGCTGTACCATATGTGTTTTAACTTAGAGCTCTTTGATAGAAACTAGTGTTAGAGCATAATGTGTCTGTATGATAATTATTCTTGACATTTGGCCACATTTTCCACCATTTTTCAGCACATTATTAAATTTGACTCATTCCTTCAATTCCTATGTCATCTTCAAATACTAACTAATGTGCCAGTTATTTGAAGGAAATGCTTTCATATGATTAATTCTGCAATACAGGGCATGTCCACATTTGTTTGTACTGTTTCAAGTGCAAAACAATACATTTTCTGTTGGTTCTAATCTAAATTAAAGTGTTCATTATGGAATAAATTGAAATCAATTTTGAAAGATGCAGAAGGAATACACACTAATAACAATCTCTACATAATGGAAAAAAACAAGTCCTAACATTTTCCATTGCAAATGACTAGTTGAAATTGTATTCTGAAAATCACAAAACAATATTATAGAAAAACTGCAGCTGGTGTAAAAAAAAATATGAGGCTTTGCTAAAGTGACTTGTCTTGGTAGCTTTGTTTTCTTTACGGTATTGGGATGTTTTCTTCCAGTGACATCTGCTCAGAGTTGGTTCTTGGGCCTTGATCACACCAAATGCTGCAGGGTGGCAGCGCTATTCTGTGACGTCACCCAGCTCTGCTGCCGAGCAGCATCTTCATTATACCGGGGAGGGAGAGCAGAGGAGGCTTGGAGGCGTGGTGGAGGTGTGGCAGAGGCGTAGTCGTGAGCGGTTCGCCCTCATTGGCTGAACCGCTCACTTGAGACGCCTGTCACAAGAAAAATACAATTGTCAGTCTCTTCCATAGCCGTACGCTTTGCAGTGCGACCGTCGCCAGCGGTATGAGCAGTTTCATTGGAGTTATGCAACTTGCTTTGGCTCCGCTACACGTGACACCACGTGCGTTTTTGGGTATAATCACAGCCTTATTGTAAACACTGACACTGACATTTCATTGATCTGACCTGGTTACCATTGTTCTCAAGTATGATCCAAACCAGATAGAGGTTTATTAATTATAATTAAACTTGCGCGTAGCATATAAATATTATCAACTTTGAACACTACAAATCAATGATAAAGAGCTGTTGTTAGGGCCACCAACAGCCTTCCTTGGGCATAGGACTAGAAGTCTCCACCTACCCCCAGGTCGGCAGCCCTGCAAATTCCCCCTCTATCTTGATGTACCCCTTTTCCTTTTTCCCACATCACATCCCCTCTCTCTTTCTCACTCCAGCCCTCTCTCCTCTAGTGAGTGTGTCTGTGTGTTTGTGTGTCAAGATAGGGAGACGTACCTGTGCTGAAAAAGAAGCACACCTGAGGTACCTGGCTGGGAGATATGCTAATGTGTATGCAAAGTATATGTAAATGACCCCCATCTCACACATCCAAAAAGTATTTCCATACCAACTATATAGAGTTAATAAGCTTTAAGGTAGCAACCTAATGGCTGGAATAATATCAGACCTGACACAACTAGAACCAACAACCCCTGCTTTTCTAGGCTAAAGTTCTAGCTGTGTGAGCAGAACCAGCTGATGTAACTGATGTAGCTATTGCAGCTGATGTAGCTATTAGCATCTCTCACAGGTATCTCAGGTGTGCTTCACAAAGAACATTAAACTGTCAACCAAGAAGTGGACTGCTTTTAAAGGAAGCCAGGGAACACCTACAGGTATGAGTACTCATTTTGGTGCTACATGACGGATACGCATAAAGGTGGCTACGGTATAACAGAACAGGGACAATAATATTCACCGTACCATCTTCCAGAGTACTTTATTTTTAAATAAATACAACTTTACAAACTGCAACAGCTCTAGCAGCATGAGCAAAACCAAATTATGGCTAACATCACTGCCACAGTATACTTAGTTTTAAGCTCTACTTCTTATAGCGTGCTCATAGTGTACCTGTATAAAGCACTTTACCATTGCTGGAGGATAGCATTGGATAGATTCAGGCATATCTAATAAGCAGTCTTCTGCATAAGCAACCTTCTGGCACATGAATACACTTTACAGTCCATTTATTTGAATAGTCTGTAATGTATTTCAGCACCAAATTTGCCTTATGGCATAAAATTGCTTAGTAAATATGGCCCATTGTCTTTATCCTTTATAAGATTAGAAGAACTAACTCAAGTCACAAGCTCACTTGTTAAATTACTTTCTCTCCGCATCTGCTTTATTTGCTGTCCTTCACCTTGTTTTTCCTTGAGTGTGTCAGAAAAACTGTGTTTTATTTAATCTTACCTGGTCTCAGTAACTCATAGCCCTCATATTATTACTTTGCCCTTGAAGTCCTTTCAAGGTTACAACCACAAAATAAATGTCCCTTGGAGGCATGCTAGTAGTAGACTGTGGTGTAGAGCTAGTCATCAGCAGGTTTAGCTCACGCTACTAGAGCTGTGGCATGGAAGAGCAGTGGTTGTTGGATCTGACACCATACCATTAATGACACCATTCCAGTCAATAGATCCGTTGGGATTATTAACTCGATATAGTTTGTATAGAAATCTTTTTAGGAAGTGTGGAATGGGACTCATTTAAAAATGTTTTTCTGATGGACATATATCTTTTTCCAACCTCAAAAGGAACAGGCAGATCCAAATCCGCAAATATTTTTCACCCATCTCTACTCCTCACTCCCCCTCTTTTTCTCACAACCCCCCCCCCCCCTGTCTCTGCTCTGCGAGCCTGGCTATTGTACAAAAAAATTAATAAGATTTGACTCTGGCACATTAGAACAATATTATTTCTGTAAAGTTGTGGATCACCGGTCATTTTTATATCAGATTAAGATTTTCGAAATAAATAAATGAGTTCAAGAATTTTATAGGTGTGCAGTTTTTTTTTTATCCCTTCTAAAGGTAAAATGAATACACGTAATTATGTAATATTGTAACTACCAAAACTAAAAAGAAGACTTTACAGATGTGCAGCACAAACTTTGCGACAACTTAATAAAAAAATATGCAAAGATAAAGTAGACAAATAATGTCCTCTAATATAGTCAATGTCAAGTTTATGCATGTACAGAACTTCCTAATTAGATTTATAGCTAGTCAGTTTTCTTGAAATTGACACAAAAGGCAATGACAACATTCCTGTCTGCTAACATGTAAAGTTGGTCTGTAGAATGAAAGAAGCCTTAGGCTCTGCTAAAAGCCTCTGTGGGCGTTTGGACAGAGATTGCTTTCTTTATGTGGATATTGGAACAGAAGGAAGAAATATGAGATGCAGAAAAAGAGAAGGAAAAAAATAAAGGAGAAGAAATGAAAGAGCAAGATCCTTAAGATAAAGAAAGAGAGTGTGAGCAAGAGAAAAAGAACGTCAACTCGTTGCAAAATCCCTTACCAAATAGAATGTTCTCTAATTGACCACTATTAGTATTATTTAAAGCAGCAATACCCTGCTACTAATATTTTTTGACTTCTGATTCTGTAAACCCCACCCTCCAAAAAAATGACTCGCGTTCTGCTCAAGGATGTCTTCTCTCTACCCCCTTTGTGTCTAAAGCCCTCTCCCGCCTTAAACCTTTCTCACTGATTGCCCCACATCTCTGTAATGCCCTTCCCCTCAATACCCGACTAGCACCGTTTCTATCTACTTTTAAGACCCACCTTAAGACACACTTGTTTAAAGAAGAATATGAGTACCACCGTGGCTAATACTATACACATGATACATCAAGCTTGGCCCCCTGCAGACGCACTTACCAGAATGCCTTCCACTGTCTCTGTACGTTCTTCCTACCTATCAGTTAGATTGTAACCTCCTCGGTTTTCCCGCTCCGAGGAGCTGCATTTGAGTGACAGCGGGAGGCGGTGACATCAGGCCTGGACATGACCAATCATGCAGTACTCCTCCTTGCAGTACTTAAAGGCAGGACCGCCCTAAATTTAGTAGTGTCCTTCCACCACTGAGGAAGGCAGGTCATACAACTGGGAGTTTGAGATTGGGCCTTCCCTTGTGCTTCTCCCTCCGGCAAAGAGTGAGTGTGGACCATACCTCTGCCTCGGCTAGGGAGGGGGGAAGAGTTAGGACGGCTGCTGGTGCCCTTGGCTTGTAGTGACGGTCCAGGGACCATCCTTCAGTGAGAGCTGAGAGTACTGCATCGGGCAGAAGTCTGCCGTGTACTGTGCTGTACAGAAGACATTAAACCGTTCCTGTCATATACCTCCTGCCTGGTGCGTTACCTTACTTGGGGGAGAGGTAATAGTTCTGCCGTGGGAGATCACCTTCAGTTCCTTGAGCCTACGGCAGATGGAGGCGCTGCACTGCTATAGAGATATGTGGGGTATGAACCCCAGAACCATGGTCCTGTGTCCCCACTACCATCGGTGGACGACTCAGCCATTCTGTTGCCAGCAGGTATATTCACCATACACCGTAGTAATGGACAGTGTCTCTGGTTGCTTTTGGGAAATCAATATAGCTAAGAAAATTGCATAAACCGATACTCTCCTTAATTTCTGTATGTACAGTATCATGCAGGCACTTTATTGTCACTCACAGTGCAATCTCTACGTACGGCAGCGTCCTGCTTTCACATCCTAAGTCAGAGAGGAATCCAAAGTAGCAGCACAACAGGAATAGTGGCCAAATCTGCACGCAATGCTCTATTTATCATATCATATGCAGAGAAAAAGACAAGCACAATGCTTTGAGATACAACCTCCCTTCATCTTTGCATATGATATAATAAATGTTGTGCTGCTACTTTGAATTCCTGTCTAACAAAATATATTATTACTATTATTATCTTTAATTTGTAAAGGGCCAATATATTCCGCAGCGTGGTACAATGTGGGTACAGAGATACTCATTACATAAGCAGAGTTACATACAAATCCAAATAATGACAAACATGCACAAACAGATACAGAGAGGTAATGAGGGCTCATGAGAGTTTACAATCTAAATTAAATGAGGGACAGTATTGAAACAAAAGGTAAAGTGAATGCTCATTGTGGGAAGGGGTATACTTCAACTTGGAGAATGGTCAAGACTGATAGCTGATCCTATCAAGGTTTGAGGGTAGGGATGTTAGGGAGTCTTTCATAGCATGGGGATTGATCGAGTCGCACAGCTGGTCCAATGGAATTGGAGGGGGAGCTGTATGTTAGAGGTATGCCAGATAGGCTTCCTTGAAATGGTGAGTTGTCAGGGAGTTTCTAAATGTCAGAAAGCTGGGGGAGAATATGATGGCATGTTGTAGATAATTACAAATAGAGGGGGCAGTATTCAAGAAGTCTTGTAGGTAGAAGTGAGAGGAGTGTAAGGAATCCACTCCTGGGTTTGGCTGGAACTCACCCTTACAGAGCTATAGTGTTTCCAGACAAACCTCTGTCTGAATCAATATAACCTGTGCTTGCAATCACTGCAGCCAGGATGCCTCTTGTGCAGCTCTGTCTCTGTGCTCCGTCATTGGAGGAATTCCCTCACATCCCTGTCCTTTGATTGGCTCCCTGCCCTTCTTATACTGGGCTCTCCCATTCCCTCATTGCTGAACATAGACTTTCTCAAGTAATTGTGCTTGCCACAGCACCTCTGTTTGGCCTGCCTTGGCCTTCTTGCCATAGCTCCTAGTTCCTGTCAGACTTCGCTGCGCTGAAACTGTTACACTGAAGCCCTCTCTGTTTCTTGTCCTGTCTGCAGTTCCTGTTCCCAGTGACCTTCTAGTGACCTCCACCACTCTCAGCTGTACCCGTCTAGGGGGAGCTGTTCTGTGCTGAAGCACTGGATCCTCAGTTCCTGTTTACTGCTCTCTACACTGAAGCAGCACAGTTCCAGTTCCTGCTCTCTACGCTGAAGCGGCATAGTTCCAGTGTCCGGCTCTCTACGCTGAAGTTGTAGTTCCAGTTTCTGGCTCTCTACGCTGAAGCGGTAGTTCCAGTTCCTGCTCTCTACGCTGAAGCAACTTCAACCTTGTTTTCCTGATGATGACCTCAGCTCGTGACCGCGACTTCCACTCCTGTGCCCTGACCCTGGCTTGTCTACCGATTACCTTGCCTTCTCCAGTCCTGACCCAGCTACGTTTAACCACGGAATTCGCAACCCAGATCCGGTTTCGTTGTCTAAGGTCGGTGTATCTCTATCCCCACCTCAGCCCCGCGGTCCGGTCCAAGTTTGTGGTGAGCATAACCATTACAAGAAGGTGATAAGGAAGGAGCAAAGGTGGATGTCGTGGGACAGAACATAGGGGGCGTTTAGGGATATATTTGGGGAATAGAGCTGAGATGTAAGGGCATCTTTAAGAGCTTTGTAAGTCAGAGCTAGGGTTTTAAATTTGATTCTAGATGTTAGAAGAAGCCAGTGCAGGAATTTGCTTTGTGGAATAGCAAAAGTAGAGCAGTGAGAAAAGTAGATGAGTCTGGCAGCAGCATTTTGGATGGATTGGAGTTGGGATAGGCGGACAATGGGAATGCCAACTCGGAGAAGGTTGCAATAGTCGAGGTGGGACAAGATGAGTGTGTGAATTAGAAGTTTAGTAGCTTACTGTAATGTGGTTCGTCAACCCTGCTCACTGGAATGTTAATGACCCAGAAGGACAAAGGACTTTAAAACCACAGCTGCATTCAATCTGAACTCCTTCAGTCTACATCTGCGTCGCTCCAAATGTGGACAGCCTTTTGGCGCAGCTGAATGATAGCCAAAGGGTGTGAGCCATGTGCTGCAGTATGCTGATGTTTGGTAATTTTAAAGCTGATCAATTTCAATCTGAAACTCACCAGCCTTTATATCCCCTGTACCCAATTTTCCAACTTACTTAGCCTTATAGATTGTAAGCTCCATGTGGCAGGGTCTCCGGTAACACATTGCAGGCTTATGCTACCTCTTTTAACACCATTTTAATCTTGTCTGTAAATTTAACATGCTAATAATCATATCTCTAACTGTCCATGAAATGTCTGTGAATTCACTGTATAACCTCTCGAACCAACTGGTGTCCCCAGCACTCATAATGAACACAAGGAACCGTGGTATGTGTAAATATGATTAAATATATACATTGCCACAGCAAAGTCACACCGCAACAAAGGGCGAACAAAGGACACAGGCTAAAAAATGGTACAACATAAACAGGCACAGTCTGTGGGGGAGGGAGGGGAGGAGAAGGAGTGGGGGATGGGGGGATAGTGCTATCACTGAATGTGCGGAAGGGTAAAAAACCCTTAATGGAAAGAGTGGAGAGAATATTTGGGGGGCAACATGTCGGGGTCAGTTACCCATTCTTTTGGCCCATTTCCAGAGTCCCCAGCAAAGCAAAGGGACTGGGGTACTTCCCTACCACCTTCACCTCCAAATCCTCCTCTAAGAAAATAAAACCATGAAGTAGCACACCATAATGTCAACAGTCAGTGTACAAGATCTCATAAGAAAATGCAGGAGGATGATCCTACAGCCAGTGCTCAAGGCCTAGAGAGCGTGGGTAATCCATAAATCATGATGACACACAAAGCAGGCTCTTAATAAGCAAGCATACTTTAGAGCCCAGTGGACAAATAAAGCAGGTTAGGGGGAGGGGTGATAACGGGTGACACTAAGAATCACCGACCATCCTAAACAAGAACAGCCTGGCTGATGCTAAGACACCCTCAGCCCACTCCACCCACAGAATACCTGCTGTCACGCTGCATCCAGTGTGTCCCACTGCAGAGGAGATGATTCACTGTGGTAAGTGTCTGGAGCTGTGCGTAGATTCCACGTGCCACCAGCTGGGGTAATCAGAACAAGGAAACAGGAGAAGCGGTGCACCGAGGAAAGGAGATGAGACCAAATGCAGCTCTAACAAAAACGGATATTTATTGAAAAAAAACTAACAAAAATCACATGGCTAGGTAACCTCTGACGCGACAAAGTCCCTTGCGGGATGAAACGCGTCAGAGGTTACCTAGCCATGTGATTTTTGTTCGTTTTTTTCAAGAAATAGCCGTTTTTGTTAGAGCTGCGTTTGGTCTCCTCCTTTCCTCTGTGCCCCGCTTCTCCTGTTTCCTTACAAGATCTCATATATAGGTGAATGTGTCACGTCAGATACATGCATATGGTGACCTGTGGATCACAGGTGGGAACTACCCCCATGCTGACCTGCAATGCAAATATAGCAAAAAGATCAAACCACTGAGCAGCACAATATATGGGTATAAAGACCTATGACATAACCAATTAATGACACAACTACTCATACTCCTGTGTGCTGCATCTATAGTCAAGAGAACTAACCACAATACAGCATAGTCTAGAAATGCAATACAGATTACTGTGTAGTGGAGCTACAAAAAGTGGTATACTAATACAGTAATTACTGTGAAAGCAGCTGATATCTGTTATCTATGATAATCACTGACTGTGCTGCATAACTCAGGCAGGCTGTACGAACACATCTAAAACAAAGGCATCTGCAGAGGGACAGTCTTCCTATCCACAACTGGATCTAATGTCTGGCAAAAGCATAACCTTAAAGATAGTACTATACTAAGTTAGCCACACTGCACTGTTATCTGTGACAGTCTCTGGCTATACAGTGTGGTTCAAGCAGACTGGGGAAAAAACATATGTAGTGGAAACATCTTCCTATCTACAACAAGACAACCAACTATACCAGATAAACATACTATAGTAAGCTACAGTGGTCCTGTTGTGAAATCTAGGAGCAAAAGGCAATACGTGACCCGATTCAGCTGACAGTCAGACGGCTCCTACAGTAGATTTAACAGCAGGACCACTGTAGCTTACTATAGCGTGTTTATCTGGTATAGTTGGTTGTCCTGAGTTATGCCTACATTTACAATGATATCCTGTTGTAGATAGGAAGATTGTTCCACTTGTAGCATGGCTAGTCCAGACTGCTTCTCTGCCTCCTGTCACGTAAGGCCAGGTCCCCGCTGGCTACTGCCGCGCCCGCGGTGGCGGACACTGCAGGAACAAGCGACGGAGCACTACGCCATGCCCCCCGGTGGTTCAGCCAATGAGGGCGAACCTGCCATGTGATGTCACGGCCGCCCCCCATCACTCCCCAGTCACGGCCCTCCATGTCTTTTCCCCTGCAGCTCTCTGCAAACCTGGGAATTAGGCTGCACACGCCACCAGCCTCGCAGGCGTGTGTGCTGTTCAGGCACTGGGGCCGTAGCCTAAGTCCTTAGTAGCTACAGGCTGTGGCAGGCTTTCCTAGGAGCATTGACCCCCCTCATGCTGACTCTCTGAGTGGCAGAAGTGGTGGTGACACAGGGTCTGAGTATAGCCAAGAGTGGTGCAGACCTTGTGCCCTCCCCTTCTTGTGTCTGAGAGAGGAAGTGCTCAATTATAGACAGTTCTCTTCCACCCCTCCTAGGAGGTGTGTGCTGCTCCTCCCGGAGTGGGAGTGAGACATGCCAGACTGAGAGAGAGATCAGAGGCCTCAATGCTGTCAGAGAGCCAGGCACCATCCAGAGGTCTTGGACCCAGATCAATCTACTCTGCATCCCTTTTGTATACCCCTGCCTGAGTACAGTCTATTAGGCAAGGGTGTGAAAGAAGTCTGTTCTGGTGGGGACTGTCTCTGGGAACCCTGGAGCCCAATGCAGCTGGAGGCGCTGACACCCTGAGAAGCAAGTAAAATTCACCAAAAGCCTGTCCTGTTCCCCACACCGTCGTGGACCACTCAGCTCTCCTGGACCCTCACAGGTATGCATGCATCACAGACAGCAGTAGCCAGCAGTACATCTTCCAGAGAGGGGGGGGAAGCAGGGCTACACACTACATATGTTTTTTTCCCCCGTCTGCTTGAACCACACTGTTACCATTGTAACTACACAAAAAAAACAGCCACACAGACCAGATTTACCCCGATCTCAGCTGTGACTAATAAAGTAATGAGGCCACACCACAACATTGCAAACACTAAACATGGCCATAACATGACATGCAAAACAATGATGACGACAACAGTGAGAAGTAGTGGCTCAGTGAGTAAAGACACTGACTGGCACTGAGTTTGCAGGGGATCCTGGTTCAATTCCCGGTGTTGGCTCCTTGTGACCTTGGGCAAGTCAGTTTATCTCCATGTGCCTCAGGCACCAATAAAACAATAGATTGTAAGTTCCACGGGGTAGGGACTGTGTCTGCGTAAATGTCTCTGTAAAGTGCTACGTAAAACTAGCAGCGCTATCCAAGAACAAAAATAAAACAAGGAGAATGAGCTGTCATAGCATCACTTTCCGATAAGCTACAAAACGCTCAAGCATTGCCCGCAAGCTTTTTTTCTGGAAGCCACAATACCATGTTAACTGTTTCCACTTGAACCCGAGAAAACTAAGTACTGTTAAAGGACCTTCCATCTTACCCTTTGCTATAGAGACACCAAACCGTGCTGCTATCGCCTCAAAACATGTGAGCAACTGAGCCCAGACTGCTGTCCCGCTAGACCCAGCAAATAAAAAATCATCCAAGTAATGGATAACATTCGGAATCCCATATGCTTCCTGAGTTACCCATTCTAAAAATAAACTGACAACCTCAAAATAATAGCAAGAAATAGAACAGCCCGTTGGTAAACATAAATCAACAAAACTTTCTCCCTCAAATTGAAAATCCAACAGGTGAAAACAGGCCGGATGTACAAGTGAAAGGGGTACTCTAAGTCAGTTTTCGCTAACAAAGCCCCTGACAAAGCATTGCTTTATCGAATGGCACATATGATACCCGACATAGCTCAAGGTCAATCCCATCGTTAACCGAATGCCCAGTCGGGTAAGAGAGATGCTGAATTAAGCGAAAGGTGCCAGTTTATTTTTTAGGTACTACTCCCAGAGACGAAATCCTCAGATTCGCCAATGGGGTCTCCCTAAAAGGATCCTCCGTTCTTCCCAAAGGCAATTTCTTTTTCAATTTTACCCCATGCTCTTCTACAGATTTCAAATTCAATCGTTAGCACCTCCCACCCCTTGCACAAATGGGCTTTAAAAACCCTCTGAAAAACCTTTAAAAGGCAACTCTCGCTCCTCCTTATTGGGATATCGCCTTCGCCACTCCCCCATCACGTCTACCCTCACTGGTGTTGCTGCCCTTTGCGTCAGCCTCAGCTGTTTCCCCTTTTCCCCTCCACCCTTCTGCTTACTGAAGTATTAGTTAACCAGTATTTTAGGGAAAAATGGGATATGGGCCACTGAAGGAACTCCCCCAATTGAGACATTATCCTGCTACCCCACCTCCATTGCCACTGGTTGAGGAGGGTGCATGACAGGCCCAGTCCCCTGCCTTTGTGAACTGGTCCCCCTAGATCATATGTACTGGCAGAGGTGCCTCCAGGGAGCCATTGCACTTGTCAGGAACTGCAGGGGGAGCAGGCAAGACATTGGAAGCAGCTGCAGCAGGAGGAATAGCAGGAATAGCAGCAACAGGCACCAGAGCAGAGTCTGGTTATAGTCATGGGATTAATCCTCCCTCCTAATACTAGCCCTTACAGAATGGCCCTGGCCAATGCACAACCAGAAGGGGGACTTGGAAGGGTGGACACCAATGGTCATGGCCGCCCATCACCAAGGGCTCATGGTTAACTCACTCACCTGCACTTAAGAAGCCACAATGTCAGCAACATGGCAGCTTCTGATTTAACAACCCAAGAGGCCATCTTTGATTAACTTTCATGGGAAATGCAGCAGTGATGTACGTAGCCTAGTAAGTTAACCTGTTAGAACAGAACTGTCCCGAGTTCTTAATCCTAGGGATAAAGTATTCTTCACCCCTACCTCTTGTTGTTCACATTGTTTAGATGATTCTTTTTAGCGTTTCAGTGCCTCCACCTGGTGATTATGTGTCAGACTGTTGGAGCTTACCAATAAACCAATAGGTTTATTAACTAAGAAAATGACAGCGGCAAAATAATAAACATGAGTAAACAGACAGCAATAATCAGATACACATAAATAAAAAGTCTATTCTTGTTATACAACGCTGCTAGGGAACATATCTAAAACCTCTCCCAGTTATTTAACCACAGGAAATCTCCCAACAACTACAGTATGGTAAGTTACATTGGGGTCTAAAAAAAGGAAAATATAGAAAATATAGAAACAAGTACAACATGTGAGTTTGAAGAAATAATGCTTCACCTGGGCTTATCCAGAGACGCAGAGTCCTTTCCAAGACTTCCGGATTCTGTGACCCCATCTATCTAACTGACTAATGGAACAGGGCTTGGCCTTGGTATTCACGTTCCTGTTGCACCATAAAGATGGTGACTAAGCCTCAGATGTCTCAGAGACAGAATCTTTGTTGCAGCGGGATCTGTAGATAGGAATGCGACTACCTTGGTTGGAGTGGATGCTCTCACCTTGTTGGTACATCCCTCTGCCCCCTTAAGGTTAAGTGTTTTCTTCCTGAGATACGACTAGTACAGTCTCTTTAGAGCTATTTCAGATCTAAGTCTGTATCACAGTTACTTCTGTCCCTTACCTATTAGGTAGAAAGCACATTCTTTTAGATATCCATTACGGTCTGGATTAGAATTCAGAGGCTTGAGTCTCAAGTCTGGAGATGGTCGAATAGTCCAATCTATTCCAGGAGATATTTTATCTACCTGGAAGCAATTCAATCCTAGTCATTGTCAGAGGTCAGAGTAATGTTCTATAACGATTTCTCCTATTGACAAGAAGAATACGGGGTGGCTTTCCTCTGCAGCTCTACATGCACAGGGTAGGCAAAAGTGAAAGAATCACATGGTGCTCTACATTCTATATTGAAGGAATGTCCCTCCTAACACTATCTGTCCCCATATTGGAGATAATACCTCACAATCTTCATTCATGACCTTAGACCCACCGAGCATGTCAGTGTTAGCAAATATTAATAACTTACAGTACTTCTGGGTTATGCAGACAATACTGTACATCCGGCATATCATAAGGTTACCTTGGGTTTTGTACAACGACAACCAATTCAAGGAAACAAGGAAAATCTCAGCTTTCTCTGAAGTTTTGTTTCAGGCTTGATTTGAATACATTGCTTATCACTGCTCAAGCTGTCTGATGACAGGGATCTTAACAAACCTTTAAGCATAATGTAAACCCGCTCTGGGTTATACGTGAAACAACCACGTTATAAAATAGCTCCTGAGAACAAAACATTCCTAAATTATATAGGAGTCACTGAGGCAGACGTGTGCCAGCTCCTACATGTTTTGTGGAGAATGTCCACTTCATTGTCTGTCTTAGTGACTCCTCCCACTGTTGACCTTGAAGCCTGCTGCTGACTGGTTATTCGGGCCCTTGAGCACAGATGCTCACAGATAATTAACCTTCAGCAAGATCCTAAACATGAAGATGCAGCCAGAGCGGTGTAGACAAGCAGCAGCAGTGTGAGTTACATGTAGCACAATCCTGTTCATGATATCCTGTTCATGAATTGATGTCCTCTGAATACAATATTATACTATGGTGGGGGTGGGGGGGGGGGGGAATTCCTTGAGCTTTCTAATCCTTTTTAAAATGTGAATTTACTTTCATTTTACCAGCACATAAAAATAGCTAACATTTGTGCTAGTCAGCTCCCGAGGACCCCCTGGTTCTGAGTATAATAGTGAGTGCACACACATTGGAGCAATTTAAACCAATGTCAAATTTTATTTAATACACCCTCTGGAAAGTAGGCCTTCTCTCTAGGCCACCTGTTCTGTTTCCCTGACCTTAAACTAAAATTAACTCATCAGCTAATATGCCGCCACCTCAACAACTCCCCTATCTTTTACAGCCATTCCTAAGCATTTATAGGTAAACAAATTATATGCATTGTTATCTTTATTAGGGATATAAAGAAAAACAATGTAACCTGACCTGTAAATGATATAATTTGGAAATTGTTGTCATATATGTTGTACACATGGAAAATAGCCGTATTGTAAATAAATAATGTAACTAATGCATATTTTAAATAATCTGCTTTAATTGTGAAAAAAGCCTAAACAGAAAAAATGAATTGATGTACCATTTAGTGAATGTAGTCCTATTGTAGCTCTGAGAGGCTTAAAGTAGTTGTCATCAGCAATACTGTATGCGAACATAGCGAGACCCTGATAGTGTTGCACTATTGAGACAAATATGCCTGTGTTCTAACAACATCGAGAAAACAGGTACTCTGCACTCAACTGTGAGAAATAGTATGTAGCTGAATAGAACAAAAACAAATACTATTAAATGATCTGTCACTGTGGTGCTAGTCCTCATAATGTGGTGTGAAAAAAGGAGATATTCACCATTGGATACAGGTTCAGGGAGTCCCTCTGTAAAATCTCAGCATTCCCTGCAGCTTATGAAAACTTTGAACATTAAGGGCCCTATGCAGTAAACGTGGGGTTTGCAAAATACTTGTGCTACTCTTCCCTAATGAATGTTTACAGTTTTCACCTAATTCAATAAAAATTAGTTACGCATGTTTTTCGGCCCAAAAGCCAGCAATTTGAATACACAAATGCAGCAGAGAATCAATATAAAAAACTATCAATAAAAAAGGGATTAAACCAGCTACTGTATCCAAACAAGTGGTTACATTTGGGATAAAACCTGTGGTATTTCTTCATTTTGGAAGAACGTTCTTATGTCTAACATAAAATATTTCATGCACAATCACATTCACTCCATCTCTTTCGCTCCCATTGAACTGGGTACATCTTTAAAAACCAAGAATATTAATTGGAACAGGCCCATTACCAGGCCTGTCCCTAGGCATACCTTGGGTAAGGAGTCACCTTGGGGCAGCAGACCTTAGGGGTCAGAAAGAGGGAAAATATAAATATATGTAGGTGTAACGGCTGGACCCCCCTTGTCTGACCCACCCAATCTCACATTGGCCCGTGTGGTCTAACCGGTCCCCATTACAAGGCGTGTGTGGTGGTGCACCTGCAAGCAACAGGACTCTTGAGTCTCCCGCGTGGTGTTATTAGGGGATGTCATCAGGACAGGTAGCTGAGGTAGTGGGTACGAGTCCAACTTACTTCACGTGCAGCGCCTCCACCTCATCAGGATCTATGCTTCCGCAGGGAGATGGTCCTGGTGAGGAACTCCTTCTTGGTGGTGACCGCCACTGCAGAGTAATCTCACACTCACACAGTGGGGGTTTCTTTGAACAAGACATCTTTATTATATGCTTGGATGTAGCAGACTGCCCCATGCAGCTGCCGGCTCTAGCCGCACATCTTTCCGTGCTGTCCCTTTGCCTCCCGTATTGAAGTGGGATCCCTTTCTCCTAGGGAGATCACTACTGTGCCAGGTCCCTGGACACAGTGTGGCTTAGACAGACTTGATTGGTCACTCTGCTACCGCTAGTTACTGCACTAGGGTCACAAAAGTATTCCTCCAATCCCTTGCAACACAAACTCCACTTGCAACTGGAACCAACTCTAACTGACTGTGTTGTGCCCTTTATACCTCAGGGGGCAGGCGCATCTCGGATGTCACTATCCAGGGACTCAGAGCATACAGCCACTCCCTTCCTTACACAGGGCACCACACCAGGGTGTGAGGGAAAACCTCCATAACTACTGTTGGCATGCCCATACTTACCAGGACTTACAGCCAACAGGGAAGATGTATGCAGTCATTATTATGCATGGCTACATAGGATTTGGAGCAGGGGCTCCCCGGATCTGGAAGCGTTAATTTCAGCTCGAGGGACCACCTTATTTATGAGATAATTACTTCATTAGGGTGTGCCGGTATCTCAGCTCATGGTGGAGGGAACAGGAGTGCAGGTGTCTTATGACATTCTGAAAACCAGTCCTGTTGTTACTCTGAAGATATGTGCCTTTTTGGCCTGTCAGGCTCTCACCACCATCCTTCGCTCAGATCTCTTGGCACGTCGCGTCACTTCTGGTTGTGATGCGTTTCCCGTCCCGGATACAGGAGGATCCTGGATGCAGTCAGGTACGGGCAGGACACATTTTTATTATGTGCCTGTAACCTTTTAACACTATGTAAGTGTACATCTTATTAGATTTTAATAGATAAAGTTGTTGAAATTTCTGGAGAGCACTTTGTTTGGTTTTTCGTTCTGAATCCATATATTGCTACATCTTCATCGCGTTGAGTGACATCATCCAGCTAGGAGAGGACTGAATAAGATCACTTATTCTACTCATTGCCACAATTTTGGAGATGCACTTTATTCTTTGGGAAAATGTGAGTTCCCATTCTATAGAATACATCACCACAGAGAAACACCACCACTGTTAAAAAAAACTTTATTGCACTATGTTATATTTTTATTTTTCCACATATACAACTTATTGATTTGCGCTCCCCTACTTTCTACAAACGTCCTTCAAAGAGGGAATACTGCGGACCGTTCCTTCCAAGGGTTTTGAGCAGCATTTATTCACACTTTTGTCAACACTTTTTTTGCACAATTGTCACAATTATATGTGTTGATATTTCACGTTTTTCACTTTATTATTATTGTCACATTCACAGTCATCACTTCCTCCTTGGAGCGCCTTTTTCTTTTTTCTTTCCCTGCTGGGGTTGCCACTTTATATCTTTGGTACAGAGAGGCCTTTGTTCTCTATCTGGAACTGACTGTTTAGCAGCTCTTCAATGTTGGGATGGCAGTGGTAATCCATTTCTATTGGGCTCCATGTTATACTCCCCTGGGCTGCTCAGAGCGGGTGTGTGAAAGGCTACCAGTTGCTATGCTCCTTTGAGTCCCAGGGCTACCAGTTGGGGTAGCCCCTAGGGGACACAGGCCTCCAAGCGAGGAGCCTGTATTTCTATGACTCCTACATTTATAGGGAGCCTATATTCAAGGGCACATCCTTATCTATCAAAACAACAAAGGGGCTACTACCCTAGACTACCTTGGTACCTAGACTACCTGTGTTCTAACGTATTTGCAGGTGAGACCCCTCCTCTGGCTCTCTTCCTGGGATCTGAGGGTGAATCTCTAATCTCCTATTTATAATTTATCCCTCCCTGTCTCTGGGCAGATAAGAGGTGGAGCTTAGTCTCTGCTGAGTCATCCTGAACCATGTGACCAACCCAGCATTCACCAACCATGTGATAGCCCAGTCACCGCCACAGCGCACGGCTCGGCGTGCGCTGTGCTATCAAGCCCCGCCCCCCAGTCCGGCCGGTCCCAGTCCCTACCTTGTCGCGCACCTTTCCCCAGTGGTGCGCGAAAGGTTTTCAGGGAGGCAGGGGAATTTGACCTCGACATCTGCGACTGGGGCGTGGCCATGCCCCCGCCAGCGGTTCAGCCAATAAGGGCGAACCAGCCGTCGGACGTCATGGCCACGCCCCTGCAAACCCACAGCCGCGCCCCCTCCCATCGTAAACCTTCCCTCTCCCCCCAGACCGCAGATCGCGGTGTAGAGCTGTGCACGCGCCGCCCCCCGCCCCCCGCCGGGCGCGCGTGTCACAGTGAAGACTGGGGACTCAGCCTTACTTCGCAACCTACTGTCAGATGTGGCATTACTCAGAGTTACCTCTTTAAATCCTCTTTAACCCCTTACTTGCATATAATAACTCCCAGAAGCGGTGTTACAATATCGTCTGCTATGTCCACTGGAATGTTATTGTGAAGGGCGATATTGTGTAAAACACAACAAGTCAACACAATGTCAGCAACGTTACCAAGGGAATACGGTAGCACATCACCTGACTTATTCATACACCTGAAACGACTGTTTAACACTACAAATCTCTGCTCAATTACACTGCGAGTGGACATGCGTGCATTATTATATCATCTACTTCAGTAACAGTATTTGCCACAGGAGTGAGACTGCAAGGCCTTGCTCCATAGCCAGCATCCCCTAATTTCAAATAAAAAAACATGAGAACGTTAACAGTAAACCTTTTTTTGTTATAGCGACACCCACTTTCATTCCAAGAAGGGCAAGCAAGTGTTTGTTGGAATGTTTTGGGTTGTTCCGGTGGATGTAGAACTATATTAAATATGCTTACCTAATAGTCATTCACCCTTCATAGTGCCTGTTTGAGAGAATCAAGGCATGACCCTGGGAACCCTGCTACCACATTCATGATGTGCATATGTGCATCACATACCACAATCTCCAGAAGGGAGTGATAATTTCGCCTGTTGCAAAATATATCCTTCCTTTTGTGTGGTGGTGCTAGAGCTACATGGCCAAAATTAATTTCACCATCGTGTTTGGAAGGCTCACAAGGTGATAAAAGGCTAACTTGATGTCCTTCCACTTTGTCCTATCACTAGGAAATGATATGTACGTTCTAGCGCATCATTAAGGCGTGAAGTAATTGGCTGAAACAAAGTGAGAAGGTACGTTGCATTGTTCCGCTTACAACTGCAAAAACTGACTGGAAAGATCCTGAGGCTCAAAAATGTAATGAGCATACAGTAGCAATTTAACTAAACCAGGCACGGCACAAGTCCGGTTAGTCAGGGGATATGTCTCTCCTCAGCACTTTATAAAGAGCCATTATTGCATTACTTCTCAAGCAGTACCTCTGTACCACCTCCTAACTGAGCCCTGCCAGGGTATTTCTCTCTCTAAAAACCCTGGGTGTTGAGTGTCTCCTTCTTGCAGCCTGTACCTCCTCCTCAACAATGCCCTCTCTCCGCCTCATTCTGTCTTTCTCCGTTTCCCTGGGTATAGCCATGACTATCTCTCCTCCTCCTCCTCCTCCTCAGATTCCACTCCACCAGAAATATCTCAAAGGGCTCCATTTAGTCAGCATTAGAAAGAGATTGGGAAGTTGTAGGTATTTATAGGGAAAAACGGGAAGGTAATGCCTGCCTGAAGCAGGTGGTAATAATTATTTGCGATATTTAAGACCAATTTTGAGCTAGCTACGCCCATCACATTTTCATGTATGTCCTTTTGTAACGTTAACAACGGATGTCTGGTAATTGTATCTAGTTCATAACGCGTGTTAAGTATGTGATATTGCATGGGGTAAGCAGTTGATGTATTACATGCTGAATATATCGCACATTTTATGGAGCTAATAACTCAATTTTGCGATAACAACGCTTGATGTAACTAGGACTAAGTAGCATAAGGGGCCATATTCACTAAATGGTGCTGAGCGATGTGGTATATTAAATTGGATGCATCAGAAGACTTAGCACAATTTAGTGCATTGGTGTGAAAGGGTTTTTTAGTTTAAACTTTGTATATGTTTTCACTTTACTAATGTATTCTGATCGATACTACTAACCTTTTTTTCTCATTTAAAGTTATGTTACATTTTGAGGCATTAATATCTAAAAGCTTTGATCAAGACGAAGCAAATCGTTAACATTTAAAGGTTGATGGCACAACAGTTACATATTGTGCAAGAAACAGTAGCAAATATGATTCACAAAAGTATTCTGTCTCGTTTTTTAAACAGATAACAGCAAACATATGAAGCCTTTCACAAGAACCCGCGTACAATCTCAATGTTATTAATTACTCCACAATGCAGGACACAGAAGAAATACAAAAATATTCTGAAATGTATGTAAAAATTATGTGGGTGCATCTTCACAAAAGATAAATGAAATTCCTCCTGTCTAAGTGGTGCTGTTAAAACATATGTTTAACCACCTGCCCGCACCACCTGGACAACACACATGAAACAAAGAGAGTTCTCTCATATTTAAGATAAGCAATGCTTTTAAGCAGGTGAGGGGTTATTATGTACGTGGGTTTATAAAGAACTGGGTTACTTGTAGCCATTAACACCTGTGCATACAGTTCTTTTTTTCTAAAATAATCTTTTACCTAGCATGAATTAAAGAAAGAGACCATTGTCCTATGTACTTCTGCATACCTACTTATTCCTGTTTTGGAAAACACATTAAAGTAACTCCAGTGCACAAACTCATATTTAGATAAGAAAAATCAAATTGCTGGCATTTGCAGTTTTTCCTTTGATAAATCTGGTCCAATCCTTTTGCACTGGCTATGCTCCAGTTATGCCCCACTTTTACAGCAAAGAGACTCTAGTAAATACAGTACAGTATATACTTTTGTGCGTTGTCATACGTGACAAACCACCATAATACAGTACCAACCATGACATTTTATTGGGGTGAGGCTTAAACAGGAAATGTTACTTTAATCTGTAAATATAGGGAAGGGATTTATAATTTTTGTAACTTAATCCAGCGGTGCGCAAACTGGGGCACGAGATTTTTTGAGGGGGCTCGGGCGGTAGCAGAGGTCCCGTGCTCTTCCCCAAGGCATTTAAATTAAATGCTGGGGTCCACACGAGGCCTCTGCAACCTCTACTTACCGGGATTCAGCCGGCTGCCGGACGCGTGACCATGGCAACGCAGCGTCATTTGATGCCGCGGGGTCATGTGGCGTCACGTTGCCTTGGTAATGTGACATCAAAAGACTCCGTGGGTCACGTGACGTGACATCACACAACCCCACAAGGTAAGGAGGGGGGGCGCACAACGGAGGAGAGCAGGCAGGGGGGGCACAGCAAAAAAAGTTCACGCGCCCCTGTCTTAATCTATCTTGTGTTTAAAAAGTTACTTCAATGGGCTTGAAAGTTTCTATAATAATAAAGTAATTGTATTGTACTGTATTGTATTGTATGTCTTTATTTATATAGCGCCATAAATGTACATAGCACTTCACAGTAGTTATACATATCATATAAATAACAAATAATATAAATAACAGGTCATGGGAATAAGTGCTTCAGACATAAAAGTAACATTAAGGAAGAGGAGTCCCTGCTCCGAGGAGCTTACAATCTAATTGATCAGTAGGTAAGAGATCACACTTACTGGCCACAAATACAGGCATATAGCGTACTTCAATGGCAAATTAGGCCATACTAGGAAACACCAGGTTATTTATTATAGTAATAATAGGTCGTTTAAAGTTTTAGTAGCCATATTGGTAGTATTTTTTTTTTGTCTCCATATCTTTAGTGTTTGGGGGGTGCCGAGCCACCCCCTCTTTAATAGCAGCAGACGCTTTCTACATCACATTACACGGTTATGTAAAAAAAAAAAAAAAATTCTCACTGTGGTTATTTTGTGGTTTTACCAGTTGAGCAAAAATTAGAAGGGTATATGTTGATACACATTGTATCACTGATAATATTAGAGGTTTATTAGTTGCGCACGATATATTTTGTTTAATATTGGTAGTATGTTTGCAGTTTGTTTATTTCTTTCCTGGTTCATTAATGTACCACATGGACATTATTATATATTGGTTTCCCACTTTATTGTAGTAGAGCACATTAACTTGTTGGATGTCACTGAATCTTACTTCTCAATAATGGATTTGCGTGACTGGAAAGCTCTTAGGACAGTGGTTTCCAACTCCAATCCTCAAGGACCCCCAACAGGTCAGGTTTTAAAGATATCCCTGCTTCAGCTCAGGTGGATCCGTCATTTTGATTGAGCAACCTGTGCTGAAACAGGGCTATCCTAGACACCTGACGTGTTGAGGGTTCACGAGGATTGGCGTTGGGAACCACTGTCCTAGACAATAAAAAACATTTCCGTTGATTTAATGAAATATATTTACAACTTGCACGTAATCTGTAATTAGATATGTGAGAAAGAAGACACCATAGGATGGGGTTTATTGCATAATGTGAGCATGCCTACTGTATGTCTTTTTGCACCTAGGAAATGCTCTTTTAAAGGAACAAATTACACCGTCAATTGTCTTATTAAACCTATACCATGGGTGGAGAACATCATTGAAATAACTGGAATACAGTTAGTTGATAAGATAGTTTAATAAGCGATCATTTATTTAGCTAATATGGTCTCACAGGATATTCAGGCATACCCCGCATTAACGTACGCAATGGGACCGGAGCATGTATGTAAAGTGAAAGTGTACTTAAAGTGAAGCACTACCTTTTTTCCACTTATCGATGCATGTACTGTACTGCCATCGTCATATACGTGCATAACTGATGTAAATAACGCATGTGTAACAGGCTCTATAGTCTCCCTGCTTGCGCACAGCTTCGTTATAGGTAGGGAGCTGGTATTGCTGTTCAGGACGTGCTGACAGACGCATGCGTGAGCTGCCGTTTGCCTATTGAACGAGATGTACTTACTCGCGAGTGTACTTAAAGTGAGTGTCCCTAAACCGGGGTATGTCTGTATGCTGCAGCGAGTGCAGTACATGCATGTGTACCTAATGTACATACAGTAACAGACTGAAATCTATGGTAATTATACTTTCCCTATCACTCTACACCCACATCCTAAAGACAGTCCCAGCCAATCAGGTTGATGTTTTGTAAGCAACTCCTATGCAGGTCCGCCAACAGAATTTTTGGGGCCCCTGCAAATTTTACAACAATTACATTTGGTCTACTTTGCCCCATCATGTCTCTCTGTTCCACCTTCCCCCCTCCCCCCACCCCATGTCTTTCTCTTTCCTTTCCCCCCTAATGTCTTTCTCTCCCACAAACCTTTTACTGTATGTTATTCCATCTTTTTCCCTCCTGTGTCTCGGTTCTCCCCTCCTCGTATATCTCTACTTTACCTCCTCATGTCTTTCTCTCCTCTTCTGCCCTCCAGCAAATCTTTTTCTCTCCTCCCCAACATGTCTTTCATTCTTTTCCTTCTTCCAATGTCTTTTTCTACTTTCCTTCCCCTAATGTGTTTCTCTATTTAATTTCTCCCTTATCTGTTTCTTTCCTCCAATGTCTTTCTCTTCCTCCCTTGACTCTCATTTTCTCCTTCATGTAATTCTCTATGAACATTATATTTTCTCTCTCTCCCCTACACCCTACCCCCCCCCCCCTCCAGCATGTCTTTCTCTTCTCCCCTGCAGTATCTCTCTCTCTCCTGCCTCCTGGCATGTCTTTCTCTCCCTTCTCCCCAGGCATGTCTGTCTCCTCACCCCCACCCCAGCATATCTTTCACTCTCCTCCCCCCATTTAAGCATGTCTTTCTCCTCCCCCTTTTCAGTCCAAGCATTTCTTCTCCTCCCCCTGAACTCTGGGGAAGGAATCCAGGCCTCTGTATGGCGCAGGGGACTGCAGAACTGGTACAGCTATCCCTGCAGGTTGGCATGGGCAACCTATCACAGGAACTAACGTTTCGGTGCATGCCTTTAATGTCTCTTAAATCAGAGCTGCTCTAAACAGTATGTGGCAACTCTGAGCAACTTGGTTGGAAACTGCAGCTTTGCACAGATATAAAATGATATACTCCTCACCTACAGTATATGGAGTGAATTTCAATGCATGGCCAGTCAGAAAAAGCACAGCAAAACACACAGACTGGGAACCTTTCAAGATCTTCAATCTATCTCTTCTGTTCTGTGCTGCTTCAGTGTAACAGCTGATCAATGACTCCTCTGTCTGCAACAGCTCTAACTGTTGGTCCTGTGGGAGTCACACAGCTCCTTTCCTAACTCTCTGTGCTGTTTTTTTTTAACAGCAACTCTGCTTTCTGCCTCTGCTGAACTTTGCTCCGTTGTCTTGTACTCAGCTTAACTGATGAACTCTTGTCTCTCTTCCCTCCTCCTAGCATAGGGACTTATATCGCTTCCACTGGTCCCAGGCCACAACTAGGGTTGCCAGGTGGCTTCTCCAAAAATACTGGGCACAATGGTGAAAAATGCAAGGCGCTCGAAAAGTCAGTGGGGAGGTATGTTATTTATAAATGATCTGATGCCATGTCATTTTTTTAAAATTTCACTCCCAGTTTGCACTTATTTGTACCATTTCATATTCTATTTCGTAAAACAAATTCTGGAGAGGGGTTTGGGGATTTTACAAAATAGAATATGAAATGGTGCAAATTGGTGCAAACTGGTAGTGAAATGTAAAAAAAATTACACAACGTTCAAATCGTTAATAAATAACATAAATGCAGTCATATTGTACATCTTCTCACCCTCCCTCCCCTCATCCACCCTCATCCTCTCCCCTTGCCCCTCATCCTCTCTCATCCTCTTGCCCCCTCATCCTCTCACCCTCCCTTCCCTCATCCCCCTCATCCTCTCACCCCCCCCACATCCTCTCTCATCCTCTCGCCCCTCATCCTCTCACCCTCCCTCCTCTCATCTTCTCACCTCCCCTCATCCTCTCACCCTCCCTTCATCCCCTCATCCTCTCTCTTCCTCACCCCTCCTTCATCCTCTCCCCTCCATTCTCTCACCCTCCCTCCCCACACCCCCCTCATTCTCTCTCATCCACTCACCTCCCCTCATCCTCTCTCATCTTCTCACCCCCTCCCCTCATCATCTCCTCCTCATCATTATCCTCTCACAACCCCATCCTCATCATCTCACACCACCACTGCTAGCCTATTACAACTAGTCCTCTTCATCTCACACCACCATACTCCTCATCCTCCTCTCACATCACCATCCTCCTCATCCTCTCACACTACCATCCCCCTCATCATCTCACACCACCATCCTCATCATCTCACACCACCACTGCTAGTCTATTACTACTATTCCTCTTCATCTCACACCACCATCTTCCTCATCCTCCTCTCACTCCACCATCTTCCTCATCTTCTCTCACACCACCATCCTCCTCATCCTCTCACGCCACCATCTTCCTCATCCTCCTCTCATACCACCATCCTCCTCATCTTCTCTCACACCACCATCTTCCTCATCCTCCGCTCACACCACCATCCTCCTCTCACACCACCATCCTCCTTCATCACCACATCCCGCCTCCTCCTCCTTCCTCACCATCAACACCACCACCCTCCTCCTTCCTCATCCTTTCTCCCCTGTCAAAACAATACATGTGGAGGTCCCACTGGCAGACAGTGGCACCGGAAGCTGGCACTGCAGTCTAAGGTCATCCGTTGCTGGCACTGCCGGGGTGGGTGTGTACATCTGGCAACCCTAGCCACAACCCTTCTATCTATCAAAGGGTTTCTAGCAGTGAGTCATTCTGTCTGCAATAGCTCTATCTATACTGGCAGGGGATTGGTTTGAAACTGAGAGCTCCTTAGGTAGGCCCAAAATCTGGGGACTAAATTTATGTGCTTCCCCAGAAATCCACACAGAGTTCTAACACTTCTCATATGACATTATTAAGTTGTCTGTGGCATGGGAATGAACGCACACACAATATGACCGGCAGGTAAATCTGGTAATAAGGAAACACTAAGGAACCAATAAGAGAACACCCTTACATATCTTTTATCTTGGACGCTTAAAATATGAAAAAGTGGAATAAAGAGGAAAAAAACAAATATAGTGTAGTATTTAGGGAAAAAAGTGAATGCGAGGAGAGATCAGATTATTTACTCCCAGACCGCAAGCACCAGAAAGAACAAGGATGTTAAATAAACAAGGTTTATTTTGGCCGGTGCCAACAGGTAGCAACACAGTTGCAAAACATGGTCACAACTCACAAAGACAGGGGATTATGGGAGATAGAATGGGGCCATGGTCGTTCCGAGCCCTCTGTCTCAGCCGCTCTGCTGCTGGAACCTCCGCCACCAGCCACTTCTACGAGAAGGTAAGTTTTAGGATAAGGGTCAACTTTAGGGGGTTTAGCGGTTAAGTAGGGGTTTAACTTTAGGGTTTCCAGTAATTAGGGTAGGGGGTTAACTTTAGGTATTTTAGCGGTTAGGGTAAGGGTTTAGGCTAAAGGGTTTAGGGTACGTGTTTAAGGTTTTTATGGTAGGGCGTAGTTTTTGTATTTGGGGTTAAGATTAGGGGTTTTAGGGTAAAAGCTAAGGTTAGTGACTTACCTTAGCAGCAAGCAGCCAGCGGCTGAGCGTCACCGCGGCGAGGTGAGTGGCGGCTAAACACCATGCACTCATTTGATTGTGACGAAACTGGAAGCTGTCAGGAAACTCCTATTTACTAGGTCGTTGCCGTAGTGAGCTTACCCACGATGCCTCCACAATCCGTACGTCTCAGGATATCCAGTAGTTCGGGAACACCGCCTCTCGAGTCACAATCCATATTTCCAGTTAGTCTCTTGAATCCAAGACTAAGGCTGAGGCCCCGGTGGTGAAGGTGGCGCATGCAACGGTGTGCGTGCCACACACCACAGCATAGCCCTTTATGGGGCCCCAGTGGCGGCGACGGGGTCACGTGTCGCGTGGTCACGTGCAGCCAATGGTTGGGCAGATATGCCCCGTCATGGCCACTCCCCGTCATGGCCGTCCCCCAGTGATCCCATAGAGCTTCCCTACAGATCTCCGATCGCTGCTGTAGTTTCTGCATGCGCCGCCATAAAACCAGGCGCGCATGCAGCAGGGAGGACTGGGGCCGTAGCCTATCGACAAATGACTTTGGAACAATAATTGGTATCGGCTTACATAAGACCCCCGGTCTCCATCTGAAAGCATAGAAAACCAGGTGCTGACTATTGAGCTAAGAGCTCAGCAAAAACGAGCAGAAGCCGAGGGCTCATCCAGGATGGATCAATAAGGACTGCAGGCTGGTACAGCACTGTAAGACGGCCCCAAGGGACGGGGCATGTTACAGGGAACATAACATTAGCACTAACGTTATACTAATCCAAGGGTCCGTTAAGGCCCAAACAAAAGCACTTAACACTGCATTAGTGACTTTTGAAGACACCTGTTAGCACTTAACGAGACGTTAACTTAAGATAAATCCTTATTAAGTTAATAATGGAGCTTTGTGGATCTGGGCCTAAGAAGTAGCGCAAATACCAAAACTCCAGCAAACTTTTAAAACGCTTTCTAAAAAATTTAAATTTTTACGTTAAATGTGTTTAAGATCCACGCACTGTCCAAACACTTCTAAATAAGGGGATACTTTTCCACACCTCTATGCTTCATTTAAATGTGAATGTTGCTTTTAATTGATTTTTTTTTTGGTACTGCAGAGTAGACTTTGCTGTAGTCAACATGGGGTTTTCGTTTTGTCTGATGAGTATCTTCTACCTCAGATGTGCTCAACCTCAGTCCTCAAGACCCCTCATCAGGTCAGGTTTTAAGGATATCCCTGCTTCAGCACAGGTGGCTCGACTGAGCCACTGATTGAGCCACCTGTGCTGAAGCAGGGATATCCTTAAAACCTGACCTGCTGGGGGTGTCTTGAGGACTGGAGTTGAGCATCCCTGCTGTACCTCACCATACATCTTAATATTTCCTGCTCCGGCATCTAGCTTAAAGATACCTAAGAACCTATATTAATTTGACGAAGAGTTGACAACAGACAAGTTAGGCATAATTGCTCTTGACAGGCCAACAAAGCAACTATTTTCTTTATCAGATTGAGTAAGGACAACCCACAGTAACTACTAATAACATAATTATATTTACATATAATTATCAAAAATCACTGTCAGCAATACATTTCCCATATGGCAAAGCAGGTTTTGAAAAAACACGTTTTTTTTGTTTTGTTTGTTCTTAAATCCATCAAATAGGTCTTGCAGTTTAGATGTACCTACCTTGGATTGACATACCATACCAACTGGATAGAGATTATTTGTGAATGACAAACTCCCCCAGACCTGATTGTGAAGCTTCTATGCTATAGAATACACAGCAGTTTCACATCTAGAAGATTAGTCAGATTGGGAAATAAAGTCCCTAGTACTCAAACTGTATTAATCTGTCATTCATGACTCTTCAATACATTCTAAGGCTCAGCCTATAAACAGATCTTTATAATGTGATGCCACAGTGTGATCTCACTAGAGTCTGGATGAGACATCAGATTGGATGGGAGGGAGAAGCTATTTAAGGTGGGTGGAACAGAACAAATAATTTATAGATGCTGATTGTGTAACTTCCATGGGTTGATAATTGGTTGCATTATAATCTGTAGCATACTCAATAAAATAGTGATATTTAATGAATGTACACTTGATATGTTCATCATCCTTCTATCACTGCTCTTTTTTGTCCTCTTTTTCAAAATCTTCCTGCCACTCCACCTATCTAATTTTTTATGCCGCTCTGCCCCTATTTCTGTTTATGGAGACTGTACTGTATACTCACACAAAATGTCGCTACTAAAAAAAGTAATTAACCAGATATCCCCATTTCATCAGATTGAAGTTGTTACCTTAAAGCTGCAGTGCCACTGCATGGCATATTTTAGCTTCTCTGAAATGAAATAATTGACCAATCATGCATCATCTATGCTGATATTTGTGTCACAGTTAGGCTGCGTCCATAGGACTGCAGCATGCTGAGGCGCGCGGAGGCTGAGGGAAAGCGGGTGCTTTCCCTGGCCTTGGTCTGTGCGCCGACCAGAGGCGTGTCAGGGGGGGGGGGCCTGTGACGTCACGGAGCTGGTTCGCCCTCATTGGGCGAACCGCTCACGTGACCGGCCCTGCGCTCCCTTGAGCGCTTGAATTTAAAATGTTGCTAAGACTTACGCTTCCGCACGCTTGCGGAAGAGTAAGCGAGCCCCTGCTAAAGCCGCTCTCATTGCGGCTGCAGGGGCTCACTGCCGAGCAGCAGCGCGCCTCAGCACGAGCGCTGACCATGCCCGAAGCCTTAGGGATACAGTTTAAACTTTGGTAAAAAAAAAATATATTATATATATAAAATAAAAAATGAATAGATGATACCGTTCTGTGGCTAGTGAAATGCTATATTATATAATATACAGTGCATTACCATAAAAATAGAACAGTTTATTAAAAAAAGGGGGAGACAAATGCCCACGTACAAGATGAATGTAGCCCCCTGTAAACAGAACGGGCTACTTATCCTTCTACTACTGGAGTAAGCCCTGGTAAGGGCAGGCGCCAGTAGTGGCCATGGGTTTTTCCCCCTCACCAAGCCCCGCCTCTGTGGTGGAGGCAGGCCCCTGAGCACTGTGCAGGCTAGACAGAGGAGAGATCCTGCTGACATCATAGGGGGTGGGGCAGAGTCTATTTAGTAGGCTTTCCTGTGTGTGTGAGCTCTGTCTGTTGGAGAGTCAGTTCTGTAAGAGCGGTTGGAAAGTTCAGTCTGTTGGAGAGTCAGTTCTGCATGGAGTCGAGACTTGTCTGTCAGGCCTGTGAGAGTTTGGAGTCTCTGGAGCGCAGTGTGGCTGCTGCACCAGAGAAAGGAGAGATGACCCTGTGACAGCTGCGCGGGTAGCTGGTCAGTCTGGGAGCATCAGATGGGAGCTGAGGAGCGTGTGCGGTCTGAAGTGCTGTAGGACCGAGAGGAGATAAGGACAGACCTATATAGAGGTGGACCAATGTCCTCACCCTGCTCAGGGGGTGAGGGGAAGGAGATCTAGCCTCACCCACAGGGCCTACCCTGGTGGAGGTGGAGGCAGGGGTATTGAGGCCCCATCCAGACCATCCTGTCTGGAGACATTACTGGAGGGAACGAGAGGAGGAATACCAGATACATGTGAAAGCCTGCTGCACAGGACTTGCTGCTGTATCTGAACTTTGGCTACTGTGTGCTGCTGCTCTGATAAGAGACAACAAAGAGACATTGCGGTTTTACATCAGACTGTGTGTGTATTCTGGAGCATTCACCCTGGGACCAGGGTAATTTCTCTATAAGGGTCCTACCCCACATTCTGGGAAGTTATAGAGGATGGAGGCGCTGCACCGTTGCTAAGGAGAAGATGGAGGCATATACCCCAGAAGCCTGGTCCTGTATCCCCGACATCACCGCGGGAGACTCAGGCCCTCCTGTTACCAGCAGGTATGCACCACCAACATACATGTAGCCAGCCCTCACTACACCCTAGATATGGCATCTGTGTCTGGGGGGGGGAACATGGGTTACATGAACAATAAAAACAAGCATCGAATAGGACGCCCGGTTATCAGCACAGTTTTGATTTAGAGCACTGGTTCCTTTTTTTTTAATATATATATATTTTTTTTTTCTTTTTTGATATATATATAGACCATACGATACCGGTTGCAACACGACATCAAGGGACAGAACGCAGGTAAGTAAATCATACATTTTCTATATTTGATAGAAGACACAAAAACTGACGTTTCGGTCCCACTGGCGGACAGAAACGTCGGTTTTTGTGTCTTCTATCAAATATAGAAAATGTATGATTTACTTACCTGCGTGCTGTCCCTTGATGTCGTGTTGCAATCGGTATCGTATGGTCTGTTATTGCTTTATGGGATAAGCACCAAAACTTATTTACTTGCAAATGGTGTGCTGGCTGTGCATTGGATTATATATATGTATGTATGTATGTATGTATTTATGTATATATATGTATATAATAGTAAGTATAAATGGCACATCACAGTTTGTAAAGAGTACTACAAATAATTTTGCTTCTGGTGCTTACCTTCCAATGGTCCTGGCGTCTCAAAGCTGGACCTGATAATAGGCACAAAATGGAGGAAACGAAGGAGCACACAGGAGACTTGTTTTGAGTTTGAAAAAACTTCAATAAAGTATTCACAGCATCAGAGCTAATAAAGATAACGTTTCAGGACTAATGCGTCCCTTCCTCAGAACTCAGACAACAAGGGTAACCCACATACAATGATCATAATTGACTTGGGATGCTCATTGTATGTGGGTTACCCTTGACGTTGTCTCCCTTTATTCTGTTATACAACATGATCAGAGTTTGGAGGCTGTCCGCCATTTTATTGAGATACCAGAAATTTCAATCTTTCAATCTTCATTTATTCTGATGCTATTTTGTTTCTTCTACCTCACAATTTTTTCACTTTCAATCATAAATTCTATCTACAATTAATTGGCACTGCTATGGGCACGAGTTTTACACCGTCATAAGCAAATCTCTTTATGGGGTGGTGGGAATCACAGTTTGTTTTTTCTTGCATGAACACTTTTCGTAAAAATTTAATTTTTTATAAAAGATTTGTGGAGGATTTTATTATAATTTGGAAAGGGGATGTTATTTCACTACACTCTTTGGTTGATTATATTAATAATAATAACTATAATCTTACATTCACTTTAAACTTTCACTCACATCACATTGAGTTTCTGGATCTCCAGTTATATGTAGATATTAATAAAGTTATTCATACAGACGTGTTTAGAAAAAAGAACTCAAGGAACACGTTCTTGAGGGCGGACAGTTGCCACCCGCCACAGGTCATTTGGGCTATCCCCAAAGGGCAGTTCCTCAGGCTGAGAAGGAATTGTTCTACTTTAGAATGTTTTCTTTCTCAGTCTGAGGAATTGGCCCAGAGATTTTTAGATAGGGGATACCCTATTATGGGCATTACTGAAGCATTTGAAATTGCACTTAATACAGAGAGAGTATCTTTATTACCTATTTGAGACAACAGATGCCCACTTCCTGACACTAGTATTGTTGCTCATGGGAAGGGTGGTGTGACGGGAGCTTTGTGACAGGCTATTAATAATACACCAAAATATATATAACTGGGTTGAACTGGTACGAGACTTAGATATGATAAAATATAATTTATTCCTTGATAAAGGTGAACACACAAAATATACAAATAACAGACAAAATATGGACACTTACTTAAAGTTGGAAATGATGAAACAGTCACATCTGGACTGGCAGTTCATGCAGCAATCTTCATAATCCCAAGACAAGAAAAGCCATGAAAGACCTTGCATGAAGACTTTGCATGAGGACATGAAAGACAACAGCCATAGGCTGAGCCTGGTTCTTATACAATTATTTCCCTTTGAACACAACCTAAACCCAGCCCCTCTCATAAATCAGCGGTGAAGTTGACAGTTTTCCTCAGAGTAAAACTCCTCCCACCCAAGGACGTTTAAAAACTGCTTTTCCCTATCTAAATAACTTCATAACTTCAGTTCAGTAATACTTACTGGCACGCGAGACATATTAATACATTCCGTAACGCATGACGCTCCCAATGAGACGAAATATTACCGTGTACTACTAAAATTAAAAGAGATATTAATATCTGTCTGTTAGGACCGGCTAAACACCAGGTGTCTGTAACCGTTAGTTGCGGGTAAGTCCCACGAATACACATATGTAACTCTTAGCATGTTCAGCCAAGGACATCTCATAATATTCTTATATTTAATAAGGTCACTCATTCTGTAGCCCCACTCTTAAATCAGAGGCGTTTGGCCAGTCTACCACATGGCAGGATACTATGGTTTGTAAGTGTGAGTTATAACGCTCACAATCCACTCCAGCTTCCTGCAAACAGGTAGCCTTTGATCAGGGGCTGCTTCCTACCCATTTGGTCGCTCTCCTGACCATTTGCATTTAGTAGGCAGGCATCTTTGAGGGTAATTTAAACAAAGGGCTATAATCACTAAAGAAATATTAACCCTTGCTCTCCCGGAGCAACCCTAGTGTATGTGTGAGTGCAAACACCAGGATAACACAATACAGTTACACAAGGGAATAAGCATTTGGATATGGAAGCGAGGTAAAAACACATTACTGGACCTCAGTCCAGTTAACCCCTTGCTTCCCAGGTGAGGGTAGAGGGTGGCCAATTGGGGTGTAACCCCTTTAATCCCGGGCCAAATCTTCTCCATCTTCACAGGTGGTTTATCTAGAACAAAAACAATAAAAAAAATTCAATAGATTTGACAACAAATGTCCACTTTTTATTTCTCAATATAATAAACAGAGTGGAAACATTAAAGCTATCATTTCAAAACACTGGAATGTTTTATCTATGGACCCCATTTTGGGCAAATATATTGGGTCAGGACATAAATTTGTATTTCGTAAGGCAAGAACTATAGGTTCTTATGTATCTCCTAGTGACTTTAGGGCACCCTATATGGGTAATATATCTTTTACCACCAAGGGCTCTTTCAGATGTGGCTCATGTAGTATATGTGGTTTTATGAAACCCTCTACTACTTTTTCTGATTGTCTCCCATCTTTGAGTGATACACAGGTGGATAATCATACAAAGAAATATCATATCAATGGTTTCATAAACTGCAAGAGCCAATTTGTCGTATACCTCATTATGTGCGGTTGTGGCAAAAGATATGTGGGGAGGATTATTAGAGCACTCAAAATTAGAATTCAAGAGCATTTAAGACTAATACAATCAGGAGATCTTAACCACCTAGTGTCTAAACATTTTTCTGAATGTCGACAAGGAGGTATTAAGAACTTTTCATTTTTAGGTATTGAATTGGTTCATAAGAAATCCAGAGGTGGTGATCATGTCAATCTGTTAAACCAAAGGGAGGCTTATTGGATTTTTATTCTTAGAACACGTCATCCCTTTGGTTTGAACATTGGCATCTAAGCCACTTTCTTTAATGGTTAAATATATGTATTCATTTTTCCTCCAAGTCCTTTAATATATTCTGGTATTATTATTAATTTTATTGTTACTTTTATTTTCATTTTTATTTTAAAATTGTTTTAGGAACTCCAAATATAATTTTGAGTTTTTGGTACAATTTTTCATACATATTTTTTCTTTTCGAGTTATGAACATATTTGTCATAAACATTGTAAGGATATTGTTAATAATTATAATTATTGTTATTATTATTATTTTATTATTTATAGAGATTTATCACCACTCATCATGTTTTATATACTTTGTCGAGGTTTAGCACATTAGTTATATGTTCATGATTTTGTTTATATCAATAGGTCATGATTATCTTGTTTTTTTATGTATATCATAATATTATTTTTTTGTTTCTTTTGTTGCTTTTCTTCACAGTTCTTGTTATTATTGTTTCCATATAATTTTTGTGATTATTATTATCAGAGTTTATGTTAACGTTTTCATCATATTATTTATTATATTTTGAAGCTTTTCCTTCTTTTCTTTTCTTGTTTTTTTCTTTTCCTTCTCTCCTTCCCCTTTTCTTCTCCCCCACTCCCCCCTTCCCTTCCTTCTCTCCTTCCTTGTATTTTCTTTGGTTGAGGTCAAGTAAATGTTTTTATTATGTGTTATTATTTTTGTCCTCCTCTGCCCTCCGTTGGCTATTGCCATCAGGCTGTTTTAGTTGGTTGCCCTCCCTTGCCGCCACTTCCGCCCTTAGATGCTGTTGCCTCTGACGTCTTTGCTCTGCTGCGCTATCGCGCATGCGCGGACGTGGTGACGTCATCAGTTCGTGCTGCCCTGTCACGCGTGCGCGGACATGGTGACGTCGTCGGCTGGCGCTGCGCTATCGCGCATGGGTAGACGTGATTACGTCATGACGCAATTCCTTTTGGCGTGAATGGAGCTACAGGTAGAGGGTATTTAAAGGAACTGATTACACAGTATGTTAT
Organism: Ascaphus truei; assembly: GCF_040206685.1. Taxonomy (NCBI): domain Eukaryota; kingdom Metazoa; phylum Chordata; class Amphibia; order Anura; family Ascaphidae; genus Ascaphus; species Ascaphus truei. Next base: position 92,022,044 of record NC_134487.1, on the reverse strand, counting down.
CCTTGATAAAGAACGATAGCACGTTCGAAACGCGTTGGATTTTAATGTCTTGATGACCCAATAAATTTGTACTTTACTACTTGGGTCCGCCCTCTGCTCCTTATTGTATCGTGCACTCCTTACATCTTTTGTATACTGTATACCTCATCTGGAAGCGGCATATCCACCAGCCATGCCAGGAAACAAACAGAGAGTTATTATATTTTTTACCACAGGGTTGGCCCCCAATGAGATTGATGGTGGGGGTTTAATTGCCTTACACAACCAGCCTTTTAGGGGGTTTTCTTACCCATAATTGTTGGTTTATATATCACAAAACTCATTATTCTGAGGCTATTTTTCCTGGATTGTGGTCTAGTTTAATTGAATTGAATTTTGAACACTTGGCATTGAGCACTCTTTACCCCAACTTACCTGTGGCTGAGGGTTATGCCGTTCAGCAAGAAACCAATAGCAGGCTGGCTGAGGGTAATGCCACACAGCAGGAAAACATAGCAGTATTGCAGAGACTGGTGCTGGCCCAGGCTGAAGCTCATCAACTGCTCAGATAGGAGTAGCAAAATACCGCCCATGCCTTACATCAGGAGATCCAGGGCCTATCTAAGAGGCTTACCAGGGATGCCGCAGAAGCACATCCTAAGGTGGTTAGAGTGAGTAACTACCTACAAAAGATGGTGGCTGCAGATGATGGCGTTTGAGAGGACGGATGAGAGAGAAAAATGGCTGTGGCTGAATGGGTAAGTCTGCTAGCACCGTTCCTGTGTGGGGAGGCCCAGAAAGCATACTATGATCTGTAACCAGCTCAGGCCAGTGATTACAGCGAGCTGAAAAAGGAGATCCTGGCATGCCTAGGGGTGACAACGGCTCTCCGTGCCCAGAGGTTTCACTCCTGGACCTACAACCTGGATAAAGCCAAAAGATCACAGATGTTTGACTTAATACATCTTGCCAGAAAGTGGTTACAACCGGAAATCAACACATCCAGCCACCTTGTGGAGCAACTAGTGATGGACCAATTTCTGAGAGGCTTACCTGTTGCCCTTTGTCGCTGTGTCAGTCAGAGTGATCCTCAAACAGCTGACCAGTTAGTCGCATTGGTAGAACGGAACATTGCAGCTGGAGAATGGCTTCAACCCCCTATCCAAGGGCAGCCTCAGAACCGGAGGGTTGAGAGCCCCAGTAAAACTGGTAAGACTGTTCCAGGGAAAAGGGGGAATTTTGATGAACAGGTTGGGGTCTATAACCCTAGGGACATAACCACAAGAGAAAGGAACTTTGTTAAGTGGGAAGAACCTATAAGGGACTATGCTGTAAAATGTTTTTAAATGTCGAGAGTTTGGACATATGCAAAGGACTGTCCCAGAATGGTTGAACCCATGGAATGCAATGTGGGTAGTAATAATGAGGATGATTACTCACTGTATGCTCAAACTGAGTTTTCCGCAAACAAAAATGGCTGTCTGAATAGTTACCCTTGGTGTTCCGTGCAGGTAGAGGGGAAAAGGGTTCAGGCATTACTAGACTCAGGTTACCCTCATAGACCCAGATTTGGTACTGCACCGACACACTTTATTCGAGCAAAAACCCAGTATGTACCTGGCAGATACCTGGAATGCGCCGCTCCTCACCTCTGACAAGCCCCGTTGCGTTTGCCTTCCCAGCCTGGGTTCATGCCTGGCTGACGGGCGGCTGATCTGTTAAATGATAATGATTAGGATTTAATAGGCTGCAATGCTTCGCGTGTCTACCAGATGGCATAAATTCATGAATTGTAATGCAGTATATATATATATACTGTGCAGTATTGCAGCCAGCGGGAATAAAATGCTTCAATCCCTGCCTGGAAAATACCTCAATGCACTCGGGCAGAAAACTGTCACAAACCTCAATACACCCGGGTATACCCGAATTCGTGGGACTAGCCGAGCTCGAATAAAGTGTGTCGCCAGTGTAAATGGTATTCAGGTAGATGACTCCCAACAGATTGATATTTCCTGTATATATGGGGATGTACATAACTACCCCACCGCTGAAATAGAGATTGATTCACAGTGTGGCTCTGTGAATTGGCGAGTTGGTCTTGTACCAAAATTAGCCCATGACATGATTATTGGTAGAGATTTTCCCCATTTTCTAAATTTATGGCCAGCTGTTGAAAAACTTGCCACTAGTTCGTCAGATGAATGTAATGATGATTTTCCATTTGCTGACATTTTGGGAGACAAACTAGATAGCACAAATGAGTCTGGGAGTAAACAGCCATACTCTGTAAAAGCACTAGTGGGCGACAACCCAGAACAAAATGGTGCTGGGCCATCTAATAGACCGGAACCAGACGTTGACCTTATTGATTTAGAGGTCAGCCCAAGTAACTTTAAGAGTGCCCAGTGGTCTGATCCCACTTTGTCAGTAGCCTGAAATTCCATTTCAGTAAGGAATGGAACCCCTACTAATCCAGACAGACCCTTGTCTTATCCTTACTTGAGGTGGATAACGATCTGTTGTATCGCCCTGAGGAAAAACAGTCTGTTAGAGTAAAACAGTTGTTAGTGCCAAAGGCGTATCAACGCACTGTGTTAAGCCTCGCGCATAGCCATGTACTAAGTGGTCACCTAGGGGTTGAAAAGACGAAAGAGCGTATTCTCAGGAGTTTTTATTGGCCGGGGGTGATGGCAGCAATAATAGATCATTGTTCATCGTGTCCTGAATGTCAGCTCACTGCCCCTTTACCAGCGTACCGTAGTCCGTTGAGGCCCCCACCAATAATTGGAGTCCCATTTGAACGCATTGCTATGGATTTTGTTGGCCCTTTAGTGAAGTCAGCCAGGGGGCATCAGTACATACTGGTGATATTAGACTATGCGACCCAATATCCTGAGGCAATCCCTCTATGCACGGCCTCAGCAAAATCTATTGCTAAAGAGTTAATGATGATGTGTAGACGGGTGGGGATTCCCAAGGAGATCCTATCAGATCAGGGTGCTCCATTCATGTCTCTGGTAACCAAGGAGTTATGCAAACTTCTCCACATAAAACAGTTAAAAACCTCTGTGTACCACTCACAAACTGATGGTTTGGTGGAGCGGTTCAATAAAACCCTAAAGGCAATGCTGCGGAAAGTAATTGATAAGGATGGAAAAACTGGGATTTCCTGTTACCTTATTTAATGTTTGCTATTAGAGAAGTACCCCAAGCATCTACTGGGTTTTCACCATTTGAATTGTTGTATGGTAAACACCTTAGTGGGTTACTTGACATAGCCAAGGAGACATGGGAACAGGAGACTACACCCCATCGCAGTGTAATTGAGCACATAACCCAAATGCAGGAACGCATGAAAGCCATTATGCCTATAGTGCGGGAACATATCGAAAAGGCCCAACGTAACCAGCAGTATAGCTATAATAGGAATTCTAGGGTCCGTAGGTTTCAACCTGGAGACAGAGTCCTAGTGTTAATCTCCACAGTAGAAACTAAATTTCTGGCAAAATGGCATGGGCCATATGAGGTTATTGAAAAAATGGGTGAGGTAAATTATAAAGTGAGACAGCCAGGCAGACGAAAGCCTGAACAAATATACCATGTGAACTTACTCAAGCCCTGGAAACAAAGGGAGGTTCTAATTGCTGTGGAAACCACTGCCTTCCCCGCTAGGGAAAACCCAGATCCAGAAGTGAACATATCAAAGGCCCTTTCTATACACCAGGCACGGGAAGTCAAGGAATTTGTTAAATTAAATAAAAGGGTATTCTCCACAGTTCCAGGAAGGACTAGGGTCATTAGGCATGACATTATAACCGAACCAGGAAAAAGGGTCAATCTTAAGCCTTATAGAATACCTGCAGCTCATAGAGAGGCATTTAGAGCAGAGGTTAAGAAAATGCTAGAACTTGGGGTGATTGAGGAGTCACAAAGTGACTGGAGCAGCCCTATTGTGCTTGTACCAAAGCCTGATGGGACGGTAAGGTTTTGTAATGATTATCGCAAGCTGAATGCTATCTCAAAATTTGGCTCCTACCACATGCCAAGGGCTGATGAGTTAGTGGAGAGGCTTGGGAAAGCCTGTTACCTCACCACACTAGATTTGACCAAGGGTTACTGGCAGGTTCCACTCACAGAGCAGGCAAAGGAAAAGACTGCCTTTTCTACCCCTGATGGTCTTTTCCAATACAAGGTGTTGCCATTTGGTCTGCATGGGGCTCCTGCCACCTTTCAAAGGATGATGGACAGAATATTAAGGCCACATACATTATATGTAGTTGCATATTTAGACGATATAGTGATACATACGGAAGATTGGGAATCCCACCTTCCAAAAGTACAAGCAGTGTTAAACTCAATTTACTCTGCGGGGTTAACGGCTAACACAAGTAAGTGTACAATTGGCTTAGAGGAAGCCAAATATTTAGGATATTCTATTGGTAGAGGGTTAGTGAAACCTCAAATGGCTAAAGTGGAAGCCATAAGGAATTGGCCCCAGCCAGTCACTAAGAAACAAGTGAGAACTTTCCTTGGCCTGGTTGGACATTACCGGAGGTTTATCTATAACTTTGCTACCCTTGCATGTCCTTTAACTGATCTGACAAAGGCAAGATCTCCAGTAATGGTAAAATGATCCCCAGAACTAGAACATGCATTCAGGTCGTTGAAAGAAGCCATATGTGCCCAACCAGTGTTAGTAACCCACGATTTTGCTAGCAAATTTATTTTGCAAACCGCTGCGTCGGACGTAGGGCTTGGTGTGGTCCTCTCACAAGAGAACCAGAATGAAGAACATCCTATCTTGTACCTTAGCAGAAAACTTTATCCACACGAAAGGAACTACTCCATAGTTGAAAAAGAGTGTCTTGCTATAAAGTGGGCAGTAGACAGTCTTAAGTACTACTTGTTAGGCAGAAAATTCAGGCTGGTGACAGACCACGCACCCCAAACCTGGATGAGTCAGAATAGGGAGAAAAATAGCAGAGTTACACGCTGGTTTCTCAGTCTGCAACCTTACAAATTCTCAGTGGAACACAGAGCAGGCAGTAGACAGGGGAATGCAGATGGCCTGTCAAGAATGCACTCACTGGTGTGCACGGTCGCTCATCCCACTAGGTCTGAGCTGGGGGAGAGGATATGTGACAGATATGAGGGAACGGTAGTGAAAAGGGAATATTACGTCCCTCAATTAGTGCAAGGTTTCTGCTCCACTCCACGGTTTGGAGGTTTACAAAGGGGAATCCAGACCGGGACTTCTAGCTCTCCCTGCTTTCACAGGACTGGAGCAGCTGATTGAGCAGGGAGATTATTAAAAGGTTGCTCTGAATAGTGCAAGACAGAGCTGTTTTACTCTCAAGAGAAGTGTGTGCTGAAAAACTGTGTTATGCTGAAGAAAAGCAAAGACTTTTGTTTTGTTTGTTTGATTTACTCTGTTATCTGATGTAGCATGTTGTATGGCAAAATAAACAGGCCAAAGCTTTTCACCTCTGTGTCAGAAGACTGTCTCCCCTACCTGGAAGGCTGTGTGAAAGTGCTGATCCCTGGACAAAAGGTACAGAGCAAGAAGGTACAGAGCAAGGATATATATATATCCATTTAGAAACAAAGGGAAGAGAGAGCATTGACACTGACGTCATCACCGCGCGCCTGAACTGATTGGTCCGCGCGACTGCTGCAGAGGCTTGAGTTACGAGGAGCCATCTTTCCAGGACTCTTACACGTGTATAAGGAATATTACCAGCCTTGGACATTTGTTGGGACACTGATTCTACAACTGCAAGATCGGGACTGCCCCAGGATACTGCAGAAACAAACCGGATGGTGGTGATTATATCACACAATGCTTGATTTTACTGCTTTTTTGTAAGCGCATTTCTTAACCCCTTCCTCCCTTCCCCTCATTAAATTGACTATTTTACGCTATGGGTGTGCGCTCTCTCTTCCCTTTGTTTCTATAGATGCCCTGTGGACGTGGTTTGTCCATTTGGAGAGCAGCAGGAGACCCTTCATACCAGAATCAACAACATCATTGGACTATCTGAGGACTGGTTATCACACTCTCTTTTTTTCCCCTTTTCATTTTTATATTTTGCTTATTATACTATTTGTGTATGGTTATAGGTCTAATTAATATTTGTGCTAGAATCATCTATTATCCTCACTATTTAAGTGTGTAGATATATTTATATTATTTATCACAGTTGGTGTATTGGATATTATATATATTTTATTATTGGCCTATTCAACCAAAGCACAGGCGCTGCTTTTTTCCCCTTTTTTTTATATATAGTGCAAGACAGAGCTGTTTTACTCTCAAGAGAAGTGTGTGCTGAAAAACTGTGTTATGCTGAAGAAAAGCAAAGACTTTTGTTTTGTTTGTTTGATTTACTCTGTTATCTGATGTAGCATGTTGTATGGCAAAATAAACAGGCCAAAGCTTTTCACCTCTGTGTCAGAAGACTGTCTCCCCTACCTGGAAGGCTGTGTGAAAGTGCTGATCCCTGGACAAAAGGTACAGAGCAAGAAGGTACAGAGCAAGGATATATATATATCCATATAGAAACAAAGGGAAGAGAGAGCATTGACACTGACGTCATCACCGCGCGCCTGAACTGATTGGTCCGCGCGACTGCTGCAGAGGCTTGAGTTACGAGGAGCCATCTTTCCAGGACTCTTACACGTGTATAAGGAATATTACCAGCCTTGGACATTTGTTGGGACACTGATTCTACAACTGCAAGATCGGGACTGCCCCAGGATACTGCAGAAACAAACCGGATGGTGGTGATTATATCACACAATGCTTGATTTTACTGCTTTTTTGTAAGCGCATTTCTTAACCCCTTCCTCCCTTCCCCTCATTAAATTGACTATTTTACGCTATGGGTGTGCGCTCTCTCTTCCCTTTGTTTCTATAGATGCCCTGTGGACGTGGTTTGTCCATTTGGAGAGCAGCAGGAGACCCTTCATACCAGAATCAACAACATCATTGGACTATCTGAGGACTGGTTATCACACTCTCTTTTTTTCCCCTTTTCATTTTTATATTTTGCTTATTATACTATTTGTGTATGGTTATAGGTCTAATTAATATTTGTGCTAGAATCATCTATTATCCTCACTATTTAAGTGTGTAGATATATTTATATTATTTATCACAGTTGGTGTATTGGATATTATATATATTTTATTATTGGCCTATTCAACCAAAGCACAGGCGCTGCTTTTTTCCCCTTTTTTTTATATATATATATATATATATATATATATATATATATATATAAAAGGAGAAATGATAAGGTGCGCAGATGTATGTTTAAACAATATAAATACAATCAATGAATGCTACCACAATGTGTAGGGTGTACACAACACCAGAAATATAGGAGGAGAAAAAACAAAGGGCGCAAACTGATGTACACAAGTGTATAAAAACACAATGAATGTTCAGTATGAAATATCCGGAACTGGATGAGACTTGAAAAATGAAAGAAACAGCCAAATATAGTGAAGTATGTAATTTTAGTATCATTCACGGCTGATACAAATCCTACTTACAATGTATCAGGTAAAAATGGGCATTTCAAGATAAAATCCTACTCTTAACCGCCGAACTGGAACCATTCTGCACTATCTGCACTTTATCATTGATAAAGTCTACTGAGACAAAACGCGTAGGGCAATGGAAGTCCTGTTGTTGAATTTAGTTAACCTACTCCTGCTGCAAGCTGCAAGCCTTTATTAAGGCAACTAGAACTGTTGGTAACATCTGCCACTCTGATTACACCAACGGGGATACTTCTGGACACCCATATCACGATCTGGTAATACTGTACAACCATTGCGAGATTCGGAGGAGTGAGTCTGAAGCACAAGCGTCGGAGAGGAAACGGCATCTTCCAAAGAGTGCGCTACAGACCCTGGCGTCATTGTTTCCAGTTCGGCGGTGTACTGGCTGGGCCAGATTTATTTTTTGATCAGAACTTATAAGACGATCAGAAAGGCAAGGGTAAGTGAGTGTTGTTGGGAGAGTTGACGGGGATCTGCCCATCCAGTTAAATTAATAAGGAGTTTGTGGAGGTGACACCTAAGTTGGTGCATCAGAATGGTTCTGCCTTTGTCCAGGTTCCAATTGATAAAAGTGCTGGATCGATGTGTGAGGGGAATGAACAGAGGGGGAGTAAAAATGAGCTCTCACTCATTTAGAATTTGGCAGCATCGGAGGTGGCACAGTTGGGTTCAGAAGGGGAATTCTAAAAAGAGTGGACAGGTCAGAGTCGATGAGGTATAAGAGTTATGTGAGACAATCCTTATCTTAAGAGCAGGGTTTGCATGTTTACTGTTTTTGTATGTTTTACTCAGGTGTCGTTGAGGCGTGGATCTGTGGGAATTTATATGTCCACTGGGCAGTGAAGAGAGCAGCAAAAAGATCATATGGGACACAGTTGAGAATGTGTCTGGATCGAGTGTGGAATTCATGGAAGAGAGGTCTTCGGTGGTCTCAGTGACTCCCTCTGTTGTTAGTATAAAAAGGGTTAGCGGGTGTGTAGAGACTGCTGTTTTTGCCTGTGGTGGGTAATGATTTAGCTGAGGTTGATTTAGCTGGAATTTGTTAGGCTGATGAGAAAGGCTATCTCACAGTTGTTGTGGTACTTGTAAAATGCTCTGCTAGTTTGCTCTAGGGGGAGGCAGTAAGCCTTTGATTAAGTCCTTAAACTTAATGAGTATATAAGGCAACCTGTCACCAGAGCAAACCACACCCCTGACTAAGAGGCCATGCCTCGAAACATGTAGGGTGGTTTGCATGGTGATACGACCGTAGCTGTTGAGTTTCTGAAGAGCTGAAGACTGTGAGGGAGAAGGCAGGGAACGGGTTAACGTGGTTGGCCCGGGCTGGAGTGAGATCATCCCTGCAACCGCCAGGGTTGCTGCGACGCCGTACGGAGGAGGTTACATGGTGACGCACTAGGGAGGCGTCACAAGAGACAGCAGGAACCTCCCATTACCGGAAAGGCGGAAGCAAGCAGCGGACGCGCTGCAGCAACAGGCAGAGTATCCCCCCGTGAGGACAACTCTGCATATCTCAAGCGCGGATCTGTGAACTACGGCTAATTGCTTAGTTTATTCGGAGGTTTGTTTGTCTCATTAATCTAGTAAAAAGGTTATTGCACCAAGAAGTGTGCGCTTTCTGTTCTTCTCATCCTATCTAGCTCTAGGACATGCCTGGCCTGTTTGCGGCCCTCGAGGACTGGAGTTGTGCAGGCCCGCTCTAGGAACTTTCTTTGGAATTATATGTTTTTATATTGGTAAGTTGTTTTGAGTGGTGGAGTGGCAGGGGCCGGAGGGTGTTAGATTTGTTGTGGGGATCTTGATGTTTTTGAAGTGAAACTTCTTTAGTGGCACCTCATTCGAACTGGGGTAAAAATGGATTGTGGAGACAGAAATTAAACGGATGTGACGTCAGTGCTGGCAGTTGAGGCCGGGCTGTGTTCTGGCTCAGCCCGACCCCAACACTGACATGATCCCAACCGCTCAAAAAATTAGATGCGGCGGCGGCGATAGCTGCCGGTGCCGCTCCCCCCACACGGCCGCAGACATATGCGCCGCTCCAAACGGCCGCAAAACATATGTGGCGGCGCCGGCGATAGCCGACAGCGCCGCTCCTAACGGCCACAATTTCCCCCAGGTGTAGATGGGCATGGGCGGCATCCGGGGCAGCGGGGACCTGCTGACCGGCTCCTGGGACCAGGCCCACTCTCTGTCCCAGCCGCGCGCTAGGGGAGCTGTTCAGCTACCACCAAGCTCTGCGCTGCCCGCGCCGCGCATGTGCAGTAGTCATGGCGATGCTGCCAGACGCCACACATGCGCAGAAGTGTCTGGCAGTGGCGCCGTTCCCCCCACACGCTCCTAACGCCCATTGACAGCGGCGCCATTCCGCCCTCTGACGAGGGCGTTCGCGGGCCCCCTGTGTATGCGTGTGTGTGTGTCCGTCAGTGTGTGCATGTGTGTCAGTCAGTGTGTGTGTGTGTGTGTGTGTGTGTGTGTGTGTGTGTGTGTGTGTGTGTGTGTGTGTGTCAGTCAATGTGACTATGTGTGTGTCAGTCAGTGTGTATGTGTGTGTGTGTATGTGTGTCAGTCAATGTGTGTGTGTGTGCGTGTATGTGTGTCAGTCAGTGTGTGTATATGTGTGTCAGTGTATGTGTATGTGTGTCAGTGTGTGTGTGTGTGTGTATGTGTGTCAGTCAGTGTGTGTGTCTGTGTGTGTGTCTGTGTCAGTCAGTGTGTGTGTGTATGTGTGTCAGTCAGTGTGTGTGTGTGTGTGTGTGTGTGTGTGTGTGTGTGTGTGTGTGTGTGTGTGTGTGTGTGTGTGTGTGTGTGTGTGTGTGTGTGTGTGTGTGTCAGTCAGTGTGTGTGTGTGTTTGTGTGTCAGTCAGTGTGTGTGTATGTGTGTGTGTCAGTCAGTGTGTGTGTGTATGTGTGTGTCAGTCAGTGTGTATGTGTGTCAGTCAGTGTGTGTGTGTATGTGTGTCAGTCAGTGTGTGTGTGTGTGTGTGTGTATGTGTGTCAGTGTGTGTGTATGTGTGTGAGTCAGTGTGTGTATGTGTGTCAGTCAGTGTGTCTGTGTGTCTGTGTGTGTGTGTCAGTCAGTGTGTGTATGTGTGTCAGTCAGTGTGTGTATGTGTGTCAGTCAGTGTGTCAGTGTGTGTGTCAGTGTGTGTGTGTGTGTGTGTGTGTCAGTCAATGTGTGTATATGTGTGTCAGTGTGTGTGTGTGTGTGTGTGTGTGTGTGTGTGTGTGTGTGTGTGTGTGTGTGTGTGTGTGTGTGTGTGTGTGTGTGTGTGTGTGTGTGTGTGTGTGTGTGTGTGTGTGTGTGTGTGTGTGTGTGTGTGTGTGTGTGAGACAGTGTGTGTGTATGTGTGACAGTGTGTGTGTATGTGTGTCAGTCAGTGTGTGTGTCCTGCTGCAGCCAGGGGCGGGGTGTAACATTGCACATCACCTCCCCTCCACCCCCCTTCCAAAATTCTGCGCACCCCTCCCCCCGGGGAGGGGGGACATGCGCCCGGCACGGGCATGAGTGACCGCGGGCGAGGTTACCCATCCATTGTAAACTGACTGACACGCATACACACACTGACTGACACGCATACACACACTGACTGACACGCATACACACACTGACTGACACGCATACACACACTGACTGACACGCATACACACACTGACTGACACGCATACACACATACACACTGACTGACATGCATACACACACTGACTGACACGCATACACACACTGACTGACACGCATACACACACTGACTGACACGCATACACACACACACTGACTGACACACATACACACACACACTGACTGACACACATACACACACACACACACACTGACTGACACACATACACATACACACACTGGCTGAGACACATACACACGAGGAATTTCCACTTAGTGCAAATAGCTAATACAGTGTATGTGTGCCGAGCACGCGCATTATAAGTCAAATGTATTTGCGTTTTGTCAATGAAATTGTATTTTGATTTTTAATAAAACATCACCAATACAAATACAATTTCTGTGACAAAAGTCAAAGAAGCTTCACTTACTATGCGCGTGCACAGCACACACAGCTTTTTTCCTCTATTAGTCTAGGTCGGTGGACTCTTGAGGTGTGGTCATGAGGGAGGCGGTGCTATACAAGACTAATTTTATGCGATTGACGTCCCAAAAAGTAATTGTTATTTAGAGTGTCGTCAGGCATGTGGTGGCGGTGGCGATTTGGGGGTTTGAGCTACAGGTATCCTGTTGGTTTTGTGTTAGTGTTCAGTGCAAAAAGGTGGGTCCCTGGGGAAGTGTTAACAAGAAATAACTTATGTGGTATTAATAAGTGCAATGACAAATTATATTTCACAAATTCTGGTGGTGTATTTATTTGAGGTTGGGAACTGGGACTAAATCCAAGGCTGGGCAAGTCCTCATCAATTCCATACAGAATGATAAAATGTAGAACCAACAAAATCTAACATAGCTGCCATACCAAATACATTTTATTACTGGAAAGTGGTAGGTTGACAGAAAGGGTGGGTAATAATATTTAAACACTGTACTTTATGATGCTCAAGAAAAGACAGGAAATGTGTGGTAATATAAGTATGTGTTAGGAGCAGCTGTTTTCTTTTAGGTTTAGGATAAATGCAGCTTTTGTTCATTGTCCAAAAAAATGGTCTAAATCTATTCTTGATAGTTATGGTAGAAGATAATTTTGTGCAGTAGACTACAGAAAAATCTTAGTTTAATTATATGAATATAATTTGTTTGAACATCTAACATACTGACAGCATCCCAAGCCAGTTCCCCAGCCCTTTTTGACCCTTTGGGTGCCCTTTAGAAGGAGCTACTACGTCATGGAGCCTGGCACTCTAGTGTCCCCATTACATAGCAGCCACGGCATAATGATCCCTCTGTTCCATCAGTGATGGAGCGATCACGCGAGTGTCGAAAAGTGCTGTGGCACTCAAATGGTTAATAAAGAGGTGACAAGCAGTGGCCAAGCACACCAAAAACTCAGGAGAGCAATGAAGTGCAAAAAAATGTCAAGTATCCAACGTTTCGGTGCAGAGCACCTTCATCAGAGAGGGTTTCTTCTTGTTCATAAAGAGGTGAACCACTTGTACAACAGGGTGACCAGATTTTTTTTTGATCAAAAACTGGGATGTTCTTGGCTAAATTTTACTACCAATTTTTTCCATTGTAAACAGCAAAATATGAGACAAATAACACCAGAAATTGTTTTTATTTAGGAGACATAAGAAATGTGTTTGAGAATAATTTGCCAGCATTGCGCTGTGTGCACTGAACACTATTGTAACATTGACATTTTAAATCTCAATTCTGAAAATCCAGCTAGAGTACCTATGGTTCGGATTGGTACTTTTGAGAACTGTGTTTTTTTTTAACAAAGTTTGTTTTGCAAAAGTCTGTCATGCATTTCGAAGCAAGTATCTGAATTGAACTTTGTAGTAAGAATTGCTTTCTGTGTCAAAACATCGTCTACTCTTGTCGTCTGTCCAGTAGTGTTTTATTAGAGAAAACACTCGCTCAACCTGGGCCTTAGAAGATGGTATCAAAAGCACAAATTCCACAAGTATTTCAAGATTTTTTAAATCAATGTTTCGACCTCTGCAAAATGTAAAAAACTTAAACCCACTTCCTATCCATGCACAACTTTCTTGAGATTATTGACTTCATCAAATAGACTATTGTCGTCAACAACTCTCCCGGTTGCATTGGACATAAATGTTTCCAGACATGCCTGAATGTTAGACCATGTTGGAGAAGCAGTCACATTTGTCCATACAAATTATTGGAAAGGTCTAAAGCTAGTTTGCCATAAATGTAAGTACTCAATAGTAGTTTCGTAAAAATTGTCTGCTGCCTGCATTAAAACATCCACATTAATGTTTCCTTGTTTTTCAAGTTCTTTCAGCTTTGATTGAACTTTTATGCTTAGAAATGTTTCAGTTTTCTGTGATTTCAACTTCTCTGCCAATTTCTGGAGTTTCTCTGTTGCATTAATTACTGAAGTGTTATCTCCCTCCATGCTCAGAACTGCAGAATTGAACAGCACAAGTTGGTTATGGATAAACCAAAACCCCAACTCTGAACACGGATCTTCCAAAAATTTCCTTAGAACAACTGGACATTCGCCCTCCAACAAGAAAAATGCCTGAAGAGTTTCAATCAATGCAATGATGCGCTCGACCGCTGGAAGTAACGACAAACACCGTGTGTATCCACTGCTGAGTATGTTATGAAATTCGACATCTACACTATCACAAATTTCCTACATGTGTTCGCATCTCACTGGGTAAATGTGAAAATAACTAGATATTTTGTTGCCTGTTGCTTCCACATCAACAGGCAATTGGTCGCATGCTGTCCTCGAATAAGTGTGAACAATGTGCGCACCACAACCAATATCAAAACAGTCATGTCCTAGTCTGTCTTTAAGCATTGTTTTTGCCTGCACAAGCTACAGCAGCGGTGCGCAAACTGGGGGGCGCGAGATTGTTTTGGGGGGTGAGCGGCGGTTGCAGAGGCACTGCGCTCTCCCCCGAGGCATTTAAGTAAAATGCCAGGGGTCTGCGTGAGGCCTCTGCAACCTCAACTTACCAGGATTCACTGGGCTTCTGCACGTGCCGCCATGGTAACGCTGCATCAAATGACGCTGCGGGGTTATGTGACATGCGCGTCGCCATGGTAACATGTGACAAATGACACCGCAGGGTCACGTGACGTGAATGCACACGACCTGCTGCCTCATTTGACGCCGGGTCACAGGAAAGGGGGGTGCGAGCAACTTGGGCTGGCTCACGGGGGGGGGGCACAGCTCAAACACTTTGTGCACCCCTGAGCTACAGTCATGGGCGTCCGCAGGGGGGGGGCAAGGGGGGCGCTTGCCCCCCCCTGGATCCTGGGCCGCCAACAGCGGGGAACAGAGGGCACTTGCGTGACAGGATTTAGCGCGCTCTTCTGCAAAAAAAAAAAAAACTCCCTTGTCTCCTGATTGGCTGGCGCGTGTTGGCACGCTGCCAGGATTATTTATTTTTGGCCCTCGCAACTCTATCTCAGCGGTGCGCAAAACTGGGGGGCGCCAAATTATTTAGGGGGGGGCGCAGCCTGTGCGGCGAAACCTGGGGGCAGGGCAGAGCAGGGGCAGAGCAGAGCAGAGCAGGGGCAGAGCAGGGGCAGAGCAGAAGATCCGTGCTGTGTTTCCCTGTGCTTGCAGAGGGGGCGGGGCTTCTCTCTGCACACAGACACACTTTACTTGAGTGGGGAGCCGAGAAGCAGTACAGGTGTGTGTGTGTGTGTGTGTGTGTGTGTGTGTGTGTGTGTGTGTGTGTGTGTGTGTGTGTGTGTGTGTGTGTGTGTGTGTGTGTGTGTGTGTGTGTGTGTGTGTGTGTGTGTGTGTGTGTGTGTGTTGATGTGTGTGTGTGTGTGTGTGTGTTGATGTGTGTGTGTGTGTGTGTGTGTGTTGATGTGTGTGTGTTGATGTGTGTGTGTGTTGATATATATGTATAGTGATGTCACTGTGTGTGTGTGTGTGTGTGTGTATATATATGTAACGGGTCTTCCACCCCACCCAATCGCATATATAGTGTGGGTGAGTAGAACATGCAGTGTTACCGGTGTGGTGCGTATACCTGTAGGCTCACAGGAGGACTGAGCTTCCGCCACTGGGAACCTGGGGCAATTATACTAGGGGTAACCACTTACTCAATAGGTGCAGCGCCTCCACCTGCGATGGCTCCCACCAGAGGGGGAAGTGAATCCTCGCAGGACAAACACAATGATCACATACACAATGGGGTATAATAACTAAGGACTTTACTAACATGTAATACGACACATCACATTCATAATATAACCTGTGTCCCTCTCAGGAGGAGACACTAACCATGACGTCTCGCAGGACGATTCCCCAACACTAGGTGATCCCACCCAGTGTCCAAAGAACCCCACCCAATGTCCCGCACTCTTGCAGAGAATCAATGGGTGACTGCGCAGTCACTATTAAGCTAAGGGCCCGGTGGTGCACTTAGAACTGTAGATACCTGCCGAGCACTCCGGTGCTCGGGTCAGCAACGCTTCACAAAGGGTCAGACGCGTGATGAATCCGTCTGATCCTATCCTGGCGATAATCTCTGTGACCCTCAACGTGGGTCCGAACTCCGTCACTGGAACCGCAGCATCCGCTGAGTCCCTTTCTAACGATACAGCAACGTGACACACCCTGCACTACAGGCCGTCCCTATAGCACAGCATCCTTAAGTGGCTTAAGGGTCACTCTCCTAGGGCCTTCGGGGTTGCCTATCCTATATAGGTAGGTCTTGTACCCACCCTACTCATAATACGGGCCCTGGGCCATGGATCCCCGGACTGGTTACCGCTATGAACCCCCCCCAGTTGCCTCGTACTACGCGCAACGCCGCCCTGGGCTATGGCTCCCCGGATTGGTTACCGCTATGAAACCCCCCCAGTGGCCTCGCCACTCGCAACACGGACCCTGGGCTATGGCTCCCCGGATTGGTTACCGCTATGAACCCCCCAGCTGTCTCGTGCCACTAATTCACAACAGGACCCTGGGCTATGGCTCCCCGGATTGGTTACCGCTATGAAACCCCCCAGCTGTCCCTATCTTCCCTTCTGTTCCCCAGTGCCAACTAAAGTAAGTGACAGGTTCCCTATCCTGAGGGCTGTCCCTGGCAACACTCACACTACTGGGGGACTCAGGGCCATCTTGGGCCAAGGGGGTGCTGGCCTAGTACAGGGAGTCCCTCGCTCCTGTACCCTACCTCCTTCCCTTGACTGCTCCTTCCTCTGACTGACAACGTAGCTCAAGCCCGCCAAATGTATCCACTTGCTCTCCTGGCAGTCCTGCAGCCCTATTGGCTCCTATGAGGCACCTGATGCCTGTCTCCCTATGCCTCCTGGGAATTGTAGTCCCAAGGCCCTTACTGTAACATTGGGGCCGCGTGCGCGCCTTCCCTGTGCTTACACTAACCCCTAATGGCCGCCGCAATCTCTCCCTACCTCTCGCGCTACTCTCCTGGCTGGCTCCTACACTCGCGCGATCTTCTGCGCATGCGCGACTATCTCGGGCCGCCGGGGACTCTCTGCGCATGCGCGAACCGGCGCAACATGGCGGCGCCCTGTGCAAGAGCCGCCGGAGATCTCCTGCACTCCGGCGAGCTCCCTCCTCGGCCCCCACCCTCCTGAATGGCCGTCGGGTCTGCCGCTTGCCGCTGGCAGTACCCGACAGCGTCCGTGACCACGGAGGCGCCCGGGGGGGTCGCAGGGGGAAAAAGATGACCTGGCTACACTCTCCCCCTGGTGAAAAACCCAACGCCCTCGCTTGGGGAACGACATAACATGGTACAATTTTACACACTGAAAAATGGCATGGCATACCCCGTACACTTAACAGATCGACTGCAACATCCTCAAAACATGGCACATTTTCACACAATGCAAAATTACATGGCATATCACACCCACTATTACCCGAGGCCAGCTGAGTATCAGCTGCTTGCTGAGACCATTTGTGGGGTGCCCCTAACTGATCAGATGGGGGTACCTCACTTTTGCGTCCGTGAGCCTCCCCGGGGTGAATCTCTCGGAAAGCACACTCTGGCGTAACAGTCACTGCTTCAGTGCTACTTCCTCCCCCTGGTGGAAGGAATAGCGCAGTGTCCTTCACACCAACCTTTACTTGATCATCCATGGCCTGGAAGCAGCAGGCCAGGCGGCCAGGACCTTTCCCTCGGTCCACTACGTGACGAATGGGCCGCTTCTTCTTGGGCGCAAAGGAGGCAACTTCTACCAGCTCCTTTGCCACATAGTCCTTGTCCCTACATACGTGCTCAGCTTCCACTGAGAAGCGAGAACTGGACACTGTCTCTTTACTCAAAGTCTCTGCTTCACCTGGCAGGGGGTAAAGAGTAGACACCTTACCCCTGCGGTGATTCTCGGTGGCCAACAGGTCCTCGGGGACGCTGTCAGTTCCCACCTCGGCTGTCTCGGGACCTGCCTCCTGTACTTCTGGGGCAGTGTACTTGCTGTCCTTAAACTCGGGAGCGTTGGATCCCAGTCCTGGGACCATTTGGGTTGGAGCACACGGGCTCTCACTCAGATCAGGAACCGTAACTCTGGCCTGTTGCACGGCCACCTCCATCGGAGCCTGTGGGGAGCAAGGGGGTTCCTTACCACTCTGCTGGCTTGCGATGGGTTTCTCTTCTTCTGGAACGATAGGCAGTGGGTACTGGTCCACTCGCACTGCAGGACAGCTATCTTCTAGGGGGGACACCTCCGCCAGGACGCGATGTCGAGTGGAACCATTCGCCCAGGTGTCCAGACTTAAGAAGCTATCGTGCTCCGCGGTCACCCGGAGGCTCACACCCAACACCCCTGGGGCAGTCAACTCACCCCTGTCGTCGTCAACAGGTACTGATCCCAAGCCTGGGACCGATGGTACCTCTGTAGGCCGGACTGGCCGTGGTAGGGCACACAGGCCCACAGCAGGCTCTGTATGCTGTGATTCCTCTGTCTCCTCTGCTGGTTCGGCATGCTGGGGAACAATAGACTTCAATAACCGCACACCGCAACACTCACAGTAGGACCACCATGTCAATGTCTCTCTAGAACAGTCACAAGTGGGGCTAAAACACTGTATGCCCATTTCTCCTTCCACCTCGATGGTCCTGTAGTCGAGAGGTAACCGAGACACTTTGGCTCCCTGAGCGTGGGCTTCTTGCAGGCAGGAGCATATGAAGAGAAGAGAATCTACTCCGGGCGCACGCCAGGCCACATACATATTGGGGTGTATGTCCTGACAGTCTATCTTGGTTTCCTGCTCAGAAAGAAAATATTCCATGTCCACGACAATGCCTTCCTCCTCCTCTTCCTCCTGGTGAATAGAAGGGTCTAATGGCTGTTCACTGTGCTCACTCCCCCTGGTGGAATTTAAAGGAGGGGTGTGCTCTATCACTGAGTGGCTCACATTACGGGGGCGGGGCTCTGGTTTTCCCGCCAGTCCCGGATGGTTTTCTGTAACCTTTTTCTGAGCAGCCTGGCAGTCAGAAGCACGTGTGTCATCTTGAGTTGGCGGGAGCCGCCATTTTAGGTGGGACTCACTGTTAGCATTCCCTGCTGCAGGAGCCTCCATTTTAACTACAGTCCTGTCAACTACACTGCAGCTTTTTGCATAGATCATGAGACAGTCCCCTGCGGAAGACTCGGGGAGTGTTAATACATGGGGAACAGTCTCTAGGCATATGTCATGCGTGGTGAACAGGAGATAGGTAATCCCCCGGCCGTCAGTATCCAGCCTTAAGTCTGTCACCCGGGCAGTGGCCAATTCCGGGCAAGTTCTTACTTGGGCGCGCATAGTGGACAATTGCGTATCATGGGATACTCCGGCCACTACAAACACGCGCCTTGGGGATAATTGCCGCGCTAAGGCCCAGTCATCGACGTCTTGCGGTGACGGCACCGCCATGATGAAAAATATGAATGGGACAATTTGAAAAATTGCAAACAGGGCACCCCAGGTCTATCTCAGCAGCGCCTCCAAATGTAACGGGTCTTCCACCCCACCCAATCGCATATATAGTGTGGGTGAGTAGAACATGCAGTGTTACCGGTGTGGTGCGTATACCTGTAGGCTCACAGGAGGACTGAGCTTCCGCCACTGGGAACCTGGGGCAATTATACTAGGGGTAACCACTTACTCAATAGGTGCAGCGCCTCCACCTGCGATGGCTCCCACCAGAGGGGGAAGTGAATCCTCGCAGGACAAACACAATGATCACATACACAATGGGGTATAATAACTAAGGACTTTACTAACATGTAATACGACACATCACATTCATAATATAACCTGTGTCCCTCTCAGGAGGAGACACTAACCATGACGTCTCGCAGGACGATTCCCCAACACTAGGTGATCCCACCCAGTGTCCAAAGAACCCCACCCAATGTCCCGCACTCTTGCAGAGAATCAATGGGTGACTGCGCAGTCACTATTAAGCTAAGGGCCCGGTGGTGCACTTAGAACTGTAGATACCTGCCGAGCACTCCGGTGCTCGGGTCAGCAACGCTTCACAAAGGGTCAGACGCGTGATGAATCCGTCTGATCCTATCCTGGCGATAATCTCTGTGACCCTCAACGTGGGTCCGAACTCCGTCACTGGAACCGCAGCATCCGCTGAGTCCCTTTCTAACGATACAGCAACGTGACACACCCTGCACTACAGGCCGTCCCTATAGCACAGCATCCTTAAGTGGCTTAAGGGTCACTCTCCTAGGGCCTTCGGGGTTGCCTATCCTATATAGGTAGGTCTTGTACCCACCCTACTCATAATACGGGCCCTGGGCCATGGATCCCCGGACTGGTTACCGCTATGAACCCCCCCCCAGTTGCCTCGTACTACGCGCAACGCCGCCCTGGGCTATGGCTCCCCGGATTGGTTACCGCTATGAAACCCCCCCAGTGGCCTCGCCACTCGCAACACGGACCCTGGGCTATGGCTCCCCGGATTGGTTACCGCTATGAACCCCCCAGCTGTCTCGTGCCACTAATTCACAACAGGACCCTGGGCTATGGCTCCCCGGATTGGTTACCGCTATGAAACCCCCCAGCTGTCCCTATCTTCCCTTCTGTTCCCCAGTGCCAACTAAAGTAAGTGACAGGTTCCCTATCCTGAGGGCTGTCCCTGGCAACACTCACACTACTGGGGGACTCAGGGCCATCTTGGGCCAAGGGGGTGCTGGCCTAGTACAGGGAGTCCCTCGCTCCTGTACCCTACCTCCTTCCCTTGACTGCTCCTTCCTCTGACTGACAACGTAGCTCAAGCCCGCCAAATGTATCCACTTGCTCTCCTGGCAGTCCTGCAGCCCTATTGGCTCCTATGAGGCACCTGATGCCTGTCTCCCTATGCCTCCTGGGAATTGTAGTCCCAAGGCCCTTACTGTAACATTGGGGCCGCGTGCGCGCCTTCCCTGTGCTTACACTAACCCCTAATGGCCGCCGCAATCTCTCCCTACCTCTCGCGCTACTCTCCTGGCTGGCTCCTACACTCGCGCGATCTTCTGCGCATGCGCGACTATCTCGGGCCGCCGGGGACTCTCTGCGCATGCGCGAACCGGCGCAACATGGCGGCGCCCTGTGCAAGAGCCGCCGGAGATCTCCTGCACTCCGGCGAGCTCCCTCCTCGGCCCCCACCCTCCTGAATGGCCGTCGGGTCTGCCGCTTGCCGCTGGCAGTACCCGACAGCGTCCGTGACCACGGAGGCGCCCGGGGGGGTCGCAGGGGGAAAAAGATGACCTGGCTA
The DNA here is from genome assembly GCF_040206685.1 of Ascaphus truei. Classification (NCBI taxonomy): domain Eukaryota; kingdom Metazoa; phylum Chordata; class Amphibia; order Anura; family Ascaphidae; genus Ascaphus; species Ascaphus truei. The sequence continues at coordinate 92,001,158 of NC_134487.1, read as the reverse complement.
CATATATGTATAGTGATGTCACTGTGTGTGTGTATATATATGTATAGTGATGTCACTGTGTGTGTGTATATATATGTATAGTGATGTGTGTGTGTGTGTGTGTGTGTGTATATATATATATGTATAGTGGTGTGTGTGTATATATATGTATAGTGATGTGTGTATGTGTGTGTATATATATATAGTGATGTGTGTGTGTGTATATATGTATAGTGATGTGTGTGTGTGTGTGTGTGTGTGTATATATATATATATATATATGTATAATGATGTGTGTGTGTGTGTGTGTGTATATATATGTATAGTGATGTGTGTGTGTGTGTGTGTGTGTGTATATATGTATAGTGGTGTGTGTGTGTGTGTGTGTGTGTGTGTGTGTGTGTGTGTGTGTGTGTGTGTGTGTGTGTGTGTGTGTGTGTGTGTGTGTGTATATATATATTTGTGTGTGTATATATATATAATGTGTAGTGATGTGTGTGTTTTGTGATTGAATGTGTGGTGTGGGGGGTGTTGTTTGTGTTGTGATTGATTGTGTGCTTGGCGAGACAAACAAAATTGACATTGAAGCATGCTCAGCAGCAGTCAATGCGCACAACCCCACACCCACACACAAACACAGAAATAGCCCTGATCCATACCCCTCACTCGTGCTTGCAAAATTATGCAGGACACCCTGTGCTCATGCTTGGAGAGCTGGTGATGTCACCACTCTCGGCGGCAGCGTGGACACAGCCTAATTTTGCAAGCGCGAGCTGTTGAAACATATTTGTATTTACATTGTATATCGTTTAATAAAGGGGGGGGGGGTTCATGTGATTTTGATTACGTCAGGCAGGGGGGCCCGAGAAATTAAATGGATGAAAAGGGGGGCTCGGCATAAAAAGTTTGCTCACCCCTGCGAGTCTATCTGACCTTGCATAGCGAGGCCCGGCCTTTCCCTGTATGGAGCAAGTCAGGTGACTACTGCTCCATGCCACTCTCGCTTCCCCCTTGTCCTCCTGCTCTGATTCCCCCCCCCCCTGCTCCGGTCCCCCCTTCCCGTTCCGATTCCCCCCCTGCTCCGGGTCCCCCTTGTTGCGAGTGTCTGAGTTTGTGTCTGAGTGTGTGTCTGTGTGTGTGTGAGATCAGGGGGGGAGGGAATGAATGTGAGGAGGACGGATTCAGGGAGTGGGTTTGAGTCAGAGGGGCATAATTGATGGAGGGGGGAGAGTGAGGAGACGGGGTGTAATAGAGGAAGAGAGGGGTGAGGGGAGAGAGTGAATGAAGAAGAGAGGGGGTAAGAAAGAGATGGGGCTACACCTTGGGACTATCTGCATTAGAGTGGGGTGTGTGGGGTGTGGGGTGTGTGTGTGTCTGAGTCTGAGTGAGAGAGAGAGAGTCTGAGTGAGAGAGAGAGAGTCTGAGTGAGCGAGGGATTCTGAAGGGGAGGGAGTCTGAGGGGGGGAGTCTGAGAGAGTCTGAGGGGGAGAGAGAGAGTCTGAGGGGGAGAGAGAGAGTCTGAGGGGGAGAGAGAGAGTCTGAGGGGGAGAGAGTCTGAGGGGGAGAGAGTCTGAGGGGGAGAGAGAGAGTCTGAGAGGGAGAGAGTCTGAGGGGGAGAGAGTCTGAGGGGGAGAGGGAGAGTCTGAGAGGGAGAGGGAGAGTCTGAGAGGGAGAGGGAGAGTCTGAGAGGGAGAGGGAGAGTCTGAGGGGGAGAGTGAGAGTCTGAGAGGGAGAGTGAGAGTCTGAGAGGGAGAGTGAGAGTCTGAGAGGGAGAGGGACAGTCTGAGAGGGAGAGGGAGAGTCTGAGAGGGAGAGTCTGAGAGGGAGAGGGAGAGTTTGAGAGGGAGAGTTTGAGAGGGAGAGTTTGAGAGGGAGAGTCTGAGAGGGAGAGGGAGAGTCTGAGAGGGAGAGTGGGAGAGGGAGAGTGAGAGGGGGAGAGTCTGAGAGGGGGAGAGTCTGAGAGGGGGAGAGTCTGAGAGGGGGAGAGTCTGAGAGAGGGAGGGTGTGTGTTTGTGTCTGTCTGTCTGTGAATGAATACAGACACCAACCCACAGTCAGTCAGTCACCCACCCAAGTGTCAGTCAGTCACCCAAGTGTCAGTCAGTCACCCAAGTGTCAGTCACACACGAGTCAGTCAGTCAAAGTGTCAGTCACCCACCCCGTCACCCTCCCCCCCCCCACAACCACTCTCTCTCTCTGTCTAGTTAACATTATGCCCCCCCCTGAAAACATTTCTGCGGACGCCCATGGCTACAGTACACTTCCAAAGTTTTTGTTTTCTGCACAAAATGCTATTATTTTGACTTTTATACTGTACTTGTTGATGATAGTCAACACGTTCAAAAATTATTTCGCTAGTGTCTCGTTCAATGGCAGAGACCTCTGCTATTTTTGTCTTCATTTCTGACAATGGTTTAAAGTAGTGAATCAGTTACATTAGCAAGTTTTATATTATTATGGTTTGATGTATGTACCACCTGAGATACAAAGTTGGATTCCTTAATATCATCAGCAAAAAGCTTGTTGATATATGGATCTACAACATTAATGACAATAAATTCTGACTTAGTACGTGCCATAACAAATTTAGGATCATCATTTTTTTACTAATTTACCTGTGCAATCTATTGAGCGAAAACTGAGATTATGTTGAATCATGTCATAGGCGAACATTCCTTTGGCTGTTGATAATTTCTGTTCTTCTGAACCAAGTTCATGGTTTCTGTAAAAAGTATTTATTGAGGAACTGGATGATTTCGCTACTATTCAAGCTTTGAGTTTTTTGCTTTGAACGTGGTCATGCACATTGGAGCAACCGCCGTGTCTCACAGAAAAGCTGGAATTGCATATTGAGCAAACAGCATCAAAACAAGAAGCGCCCAGCTCATGCACAGGACTCCGTTCCAACAGGGACTATAAGCGAATTTAAGCAAGATAAACACAACCATATTTGACCCAAATTATACAGAATCCTTCCCTTATTAAACCAGGATGGCTCCTAAACAACAAGCTAAAAAAAAAAAAAAACGCTCCGAGTGGCCTGGGCACTTACATCCAGAAGCAGGGGGTCTCCCACGCGGCGTGGCCACAGAGCCTACCCCAGATGGCGGTTCGGGCACGGAGCAGGAGCCCTAGGAAATGCCAGAGCTCCCAAACTACTGTACACCCAGGTCACCAAACAGTACTTCTTAGACGTCTATGGGAACCTGAGACCACTCCTAAAAATTAGATAGGAGAGGTGAGGAAGGAAGTGTCCTCGGTGGGGGAGAGAACTTACATGCTACAAAAGAAGCTGGATGAATCGATCAGGAGCCAGGAGGATTGGATCAAAGTGACAGAAGAATTAAAGATCGTGTGGATGACTTTTCCCACCAGCACGAAGACGTGGAGAATCGGGAGTGACGAAACAACTTGAGGGTAAGAGGCCTACCGGAGTCTGAGCTGGAACCGGATGCCATCATTTAAAGATGGCTATGCTGCCGGAGAGGAGGGAAGCTGATCTACTCCTCGATCACTGCCATCATGCGCTCAGGCCCCACCCAGGACCGTCGGAGCCTCTGCGGGACGTCATTTTCTGCTTCCACTTCTTCAAAGTTAAAGAAGCTTTCCACACAGCGGCAAGAGGTACCAGTAACCTTACCTTCAAAGGCATGCGGCTTCAAGTCTATCAGGACCTGTCCTCGACCACCCTCGCAAGGAGAAAAGCCCTGAGACCGGTAACAAGGTACTAGGGGATCGAGGGCTTAAGTATAGTTGGGACTTCCCCTTTCACCTCCTGGTGATCAGGAGAGGCAAGGCCACATGCTAAAAGATCTGGTGGGGGTTCCCGCATTCCTGGAGAGCCTGGGTCCTGGATCCGGAGGCCGAAGCGGGTGAGGTGAATCCTCCTAAATGCACGCGACCGAAATGGGAGTTCGCAGGGTCCACGAAAGCCCAACAGAAGAAGGCCCGAACCGCACTGGAAGATGAAGCGGCCTAGCCCCCTGGGCCCACATGAGCAACCCGAGCCCCACCGAGCAGGCCCTCTCCGACTTGACTTTTGACTTTTCGCCCCACTCTGGGCTGGCAGCCCTGGACCATCTTCCCTGGCTCCCCCGAGGCTCGACTATCAGGCCATCCCCCCTGAGAACTCCCCCGATGTACACCGCCCCCCCCATGGAGGCCTGAGCATATCATGCAGGCGGCCTCTCCTAGTTTTCCACCCGGGGCCGCTGGAGGAGAGGCAATGTTTGGGGGAAGAGCATCCCCCTCTATATAGAGACAAGGGCTATGATGTTTCTCATGATGTACATGATATGTGGGGGGGGGGGTCTCGAGAAGGGAGACATGCATTCTCTGGGTGTGCGGAGGGAGAGAAGCCTAGGCTAACAGTTAATAATCCCCAAGGGAAATACCACAGGGACCCTCCCCCTGTTATAAGTCTCTGAATTAGAAGCCCACAACAGCCACAGCTTTTAGCTCAATGGGGGGTCAGAGACTGATCATAGCCACACATAATTAGGAGGCCCTCACAGGCCACACAATGTTAGCCCCCCCCCTGGAGTTTAGCAGTTGAGCCTCTGGGTCAGGTTATCAGAGTGGGTGCCACGGCTACCTCCCCTATTCCCCTGTGTGCCTTTACTGAGCCACTTATAGAGAAATGCCCCCGGTCAAATCTGTGTACAGGGCCCAGATGGCGGAGAGAGGAGGAGGAGGCTCATGCGGGCTCTTTAGCTTTAGTTTTAGCTTTACTGTTAGCGTAGTCAATATACGTTTCCTTGTTACAGGTCACTCATTAGAAGCTCACTTTTATGGTTAAAAAAAAAAAAACCTTTTATGGATCTCAATGTCCAAAAAGTCCAGTAAATGCCTAGAACTTCCGTCAATAGCACACTCCCTTAGACTATGGGTCTCTCTGAAACATAGACACCACTTGACACCAAATCCCTGATGAATCCCATATTCGGGAATCCAATCTTTAGCCCTGGACTGGATGAGAGGAGCTTCCCACTGTGGATTGGGCCCCGATTTGAAAATCATACAGTTCGCAGACTTGCAGAAGGAAAAAAAACCTACCAAATAATGAAATATTCAGGTACTTGCAATTCAAGGCCTTCTATCAGAACCCAGGCCCCAGGAACCCTCTTATGACATTTGAAATCCAATGCCTAAAAGATGAGGGAACTTCAGGGCTCATCTCCCATAAATACGGAGCGGTGGTCAGCTCCCCCCTCCTTACCCACAAAAATTTTAATATATGACCCAATGGGAAAATGACCTAGGGGAAGAGTTGGATGTGGACACCTGGGATGGTATCCTCTTAGCAGTAGCTAAGTGCTCGATCTTCATGGTAATCAAGGAAAATGCGTACAAAGTACTGATGAGGGGGTACCTAACGCCCCTGAGGTTATCTAGGTTCATCCCGGGTTGCCCCAAGGGATGTGGATGCCAGGCCTTATTCATCCACCTGTGGTGGGCATGCCCAAGGGTATCTGCTCTGTGGGATAAGGTGAGAGTATGGATTCATGGAATACTGCAAGTAGACCTAGACCTAGATCCCTGGCTCTTTCTTCTAAACAGACCGTACAACTCTCTATCTAGACAGGACAATAGGCTTGTGACTCACATCTCCACGGTGACCAGGTGATGTGTGAACTAGCTGCAGTATGGAAGCAGAAAAGAGTCCCTCCCTTAGCTAAACTAAAGAGTAGATTGGGTTTCATATGCCACATGGAGAAGCTCCTGAGCTTAACAAACGACTCCTACGAGGAATTCCTCAACGTCTGGGAACCCTGGATCCACTGAGCAGGCATACAGGGCGTAGATACTAGGTCAATATTGCTATAATTTCTCTAAAGGGCGAGGCCATAAAGTGCCTGATATAGCTTGAGAAGCGTGGGGTGACCCCTAGTCTAGTTCACGGGAACATGCCCCAGTTGGAGACGTTAAAAGCAGGATGACCAAGGACCGTTGGGCAGCCGGGCCACCATGTAATGCCCCACCACACAGTGATATGAGACAATCTTGACTCAGTGAGAGAGACTTATCTAGGATGCTAGGGGAAAGGAAATATATGTAATATATACAAATTATGCTTTGTGATGTGTGGAAAATAAATGAACCCCACTCATCCTCTCTCATGATTTTGTACCCCACCTTCCCCCATCCCATTAATCTTTCTGTATCCCCCCCCCCTGAACAATTTCAATCAAATTTAAGTTTAAAAAAACAAGAAGTGTCCGTCTGCTTGAGGAAAGGATACTCCTCCTGACGTTGTGTTGTAAGAGTCAATTTTCTTTTCACCATTTCTTATGAATGTAACATTTTTAGATATTGTTTTTTACAAGTCTAATAACAAAAATGAATGAAGTAAAGAAGCGTAGAAAGTGCACCTCGCTATGAAATAACATCTATGTTCACGTCTTCTCTACGGAGTCTATGTCATCTATTATTCGGAAGCCAGGAGGTGTGTAGTCTTTTAGTTTTTATAATTTTATCAAATCTGACAGCATGTTACGTTTAATTAAACGGCTAAAAGGCTAATAACAAATATATTGTAGTATTGAATATTTTGACTATTTTGAATAATAAGCTTTGGTTATTTTCTGAACGTTAAAAAAACGGGACATTCTTGTAGTTTTTGGAAAGTCGCCGGGACACTGCGACACAATCCCTAAAGCCAGGACAATCCCGGAAACAACGGGACGTCTGGTCACCCTAGGTCACCCTACACTACAACCAAAATAGTACCTACTATCATACCTTAAAAGGGTAGTCTCACATAGTAGGTAAAAAAAACTTTTTTTTAAACAGCTTATCAGTGTAAATGGCTTCCTGTAACGCCTGTATGCCCGCAGACCTGGCCAGTCCCCAGTACTGAGGTGGGTAAGGGTATAACACGCACCCACAGCAGTGAGGGCGTGCCCTGAGTGTGGTAATGCGTTGCCGGGCCTGGTAAGAAAGGGTTAACGTATACTTGCTGAGTCCTGGGTGCCAGAGGTCGGAGAGTAATGTCCGTGTGCCAGAGTTCAAGGGTTGGAGAGAGCAGCGTAGTGATGTCCGTAAGCCAGAGTTCAAGGGTTGGAGAAGTCAGCGTAGTGATGTCCATAAGCCAGGGTTCAAGGGCAGGAGAAGGCAGAGTAGTCAAATCCAAAGCAGTGTTCAAGTTCAAACCAAGGGAATCCAAACAGGGGCAGGGACTGGAACCAGCGCTGAAACAGACAAGAGAGCTAGGCATAGACACTGCACACACAGGAGCTACAGGAAACCTATGCAGAGCAATGACTAAGAGGACAGAGTGGGGTTATAAAGGAAGGGGGACCAATAGGAATGAGACGAGGAGCAGAGGGTTGAGTGAGTGTTTGCAGGGATAGGTCTGAGAGAGCAGGGGAGGAGATAGTGAAATAATCCAGAGAGATGGCTTGTAAACCACGGGGGGCAGAGCTAGAGTTTAGGGGCGGCAAATAACTGGAGCGGGTGCGCGCGCCTTCTGTAAGTGTGTTATGCGCGTGCACCGCACGTGTCACAGGGCGTGAGGGGCGCACCGCCGGGGAGACGCTCGGCACCGGAGGCGGAAGGGAAGGAGAGGCGGAGGAGCCAGGTAATGCAAGGGCTGGGGTGATAGAGGCACGCCGAGGAATACGGGTACCACGGAGGGTAGCGAGTGACTGGGAATGTGCGCGCACAGTGCGGGAGCCACGCACGTGACCCAAACGCGGGTCAGGGCGCGCAGACCGCGCCGTGGAGGAACGGCCGTGAGAGGAGGATGGGAGAGAGTGAGGACTAAGGTAAAAGGGGTGGTTAGGAGTCGTGGGAACTGGGGTGACGGGGACACGCTGGGAAGCGTGAGTTCCCCGAACCGTTACACTTCCTAAGAAAGATTCAATTACTCTTAAAGTACTTGTTTTACTTACTGTATTTGTATCTTGAGAAAAATGTATTTGTTTTGCATTTCTCAGAACACTGGATTTAAGAATGCCAGCTACTTATGTTTATCTGTTTCATTACCTTTGAGAACTGTAAAAAGCCTTATAACCAAAAGGCATTAGATTGCCCTCCTACTGTCTTTGTACGTTCTCCCCACCAATTAGATTGTAAGCTCTTCGGAGAAGGGACTCCTCTTCTACAATGTTACATTTATGTCTGAAGCACTTATTCCCATGATATGTTATTTGTTATTTATATGATTGTCACGTGTATTACTACTGTGGAGCGCCATGTACATTAATGGCGCTATATAAATAAAGACATCCATACATACATTAGATAGAGATTATAAAAACCATCCAAAGCATTGGTTCAAGCAAATCTGAAAAAAAAAATTAAATACGGTACTTAGGGGCCTATGCAGAGAGCAGCGAATGTAAAAATTGTCGAGGGTAATAAAAAGTAGCTTTTTTGGAGAGTTTTATTCTCCATATGCAGAAATGTGCGAAATCTGCAATTTATAGCATGAATGCGTGTGGCGAGTTTAACATGGAGAGATCCGCGCTGCTGAAATGTGTTTTTTTCTTTCCTATGGCCGGCGAGCTCCAGCTTCTTGCCAACTTTTGTTGGCGGAGCTAATTGTAGAAAATCTCGCCATTTTATTTGCGCGAACAGCCGCTAGATGGCGTTCGCGCCTTTCTGAATTCGGATATTTTTAAAACTGGCGAGATGTAGGTTCTCGCCAGCCGCGCGGCGAGATTTAGAAATAGAAAAAAAAATGGCTCGTTTTTCGTAACGCGCCATTTTCTGCTGTTTTCTAAGCAAATTTCGCCAAAAAAAGGCGATATTTGCTATAGCGCTGCTCTCTGCATAGGCCCCTTAAACTTTTTTTAAGATGTAAATCCGCTACATATAACCTATACAATATGCCACTGTACTTAGTTTAATTTCGTCCTATTAGAGACAGGCAATTTATTGTTCCTCCTCAGCAGTCAGTAATCTACCTTTAAACTAAGGTTGTAACAAATTCCACCTTTGAATTCTTATCCAACTACAACTCATCTTGAACATCCACTCTACAGGCTTTGGTTCAATAGTTTTGCAGTCTGAAGCCAAACAGCCAACACTATTTTGTGCCAGCTGCTATAAGACTCCTTACAGCAATTGTTAAGCAAGGCAGCATATAATTTGATCTCCATTCACTACCCCTTTTGCTTATGTCAGCCCCTTTATATGCTGATGAGACAATGAAGGTACTTTTCGTTTCCTCCTACTCTTTTCTCTTTAGTATTATTTAATTAACAAGCTCAAATCCCATATCTTAAAATTAAATTGTTTTACCCTTTTTGATGCAGTAACCAGGATCTTTATGGGGCCTATTCAAAAAGCTTGAAAGTAAAAACGTTTATTTAAATCAATAGGCGTTTTGGTTGTTTGCAGTGCAAAGAGCTGCATTGGACTATATAGAATAAGCTGGCTTGGCTACACACTCCGGCACTCAAATGGTTAATTTAGAGGCGACAAGCAGTGGCCAAGCACACCTAAAACTCAGGAGATCAATGAAGTGCAAAAAAGGTAATTTACTGTAATGACTTAAAACATCATCCAAGCATCCAACGTTTCGGTGCAGAGCACCTTCATCAGAGCCGTTCTTAGCTAAATTTTAGTACGAATTTATTCAAATGTAAACTGCAAAATGAGACAATTAACATGAGAAATTGTTTTTGAGAATAATACACTGAACACTACTCTCACATTTCAATTTCTGAAAATCCAGTTAGAGTACCTATGGTTCGGATTGGTACTTTTCAGAACTATGATTTTTTTTTAACAAAGTTTTTTTTTGCAGAAGTCTGTCATGCATTTAGAAGCAAATATCATTTGAATTGAACTTTGTAGTGAGAATTGCTTTCAGTGTCGAAACCTCAAGTCTACTCTTGTCATCTGTTCAGTAGTGTTTCATCAGAGAAAGCACTCGCTCAACCTGGGCATTAGTAGATGGTATCAAAAGCACAAATCCACAAGTATTTCAAGATTTTTTAACTCAACGTCTGCAAAATGTAAAAACTTGAACCCACTTCCTATCCACGCTTGCTTTTACTTCTTGCCAAGTAGGATGCTTGGATGATGGTTTAAGTCATTAGATAACCTTTTTTGCACTTTATTGATCTCCTAAGTTTTAGATTTATTTATTTATTTATTTATTTATAAAATATTTTACCAGGAAGTAATACATTGAGAGTTACCTCTCGTTTTCAAGTATGTCCTGGGCACAGAGTAAAACAAATAATACATGGTTACAAATACAGTTACATAAATGAACAAGGTATACATTTATATACAAGACATTGCATGCACAGTTAAAGAAAATATATATTATGAGCGTATGAAACAGTTACAGACCAGATTAAAGTGTGAGACAGCCTTAGATTTGAAAGAACTTAAGCTGGTGGTGGATATGAGAGTCTCTGGTAGGTTGTTCCAGTTTTGGGGTGCACGGAAGGAGAAGGAGGAACGTCCGGATACTTTGTTGAGTCTTGGGACCATGAATAGTTTTTTGGAGTCTGATCTCAGGTGATAGGTACTGCATGTGGTAGGGGTGAGGAGCTTATTCAGGTAGCTGGGTAGCTTGCCCAGAAAGTATTTGAGGGTGAGACAGGAAAGGTGAACTTTGCGCCTAGACTCTAGTGATGACCAATCTAGTTCTTTGAGCATTTCGCAGTGATGTGTGTTGTAGTTGCATTGGAGAACAAAACGACAAATTGAATTGTAGAGGGTGTCAAGTTTGCTAAGGTGGGTTTGAGGAGCCGAGCCATATACTATGTCTCCATAGTCAATAATTGGCATTAGCATCTGCTGTGCAATACGCTTTCTGACCAGGAGACTTAGGGAGGATTTGTTCCTGTAAAGTACCCCTAGTTTGGCATAGGTCTTGGTTGTCAGGGTATCAATGTGCATCCCGAATGTTAAGTGGGAGTCAAACCATAAGCCCAGGTATTTAAAACTAGTGACAGGTGTTAGGGTGGTTTTAGCGTTGGCTCTAATCAGGAGCTCAGTCACTGGAAGCTTTACAAATTTAGTCTTGGTCCCAAATACCATTGTTACAGTCTTGTCAGTGTTTAAAAGCAGTTTGTTTTGGGAAATCCAGTTTTCGAGTCTCAAAAAGTCAGACTGAAGTATGTGTTGAAGGTCAGAGAGGCTATGGCTGTGTGCATACAGGATTGTGTCATCTGCATACATGTGTATTGAGGCTTCCTTACAAGCTGTGGGAAGATCATTAATGAACACTGAGAAGAGTAGGGGCCCCAGAACAGAGCCTTGCGGGACACCACAGGTGATATCCAGGGGGTTGGAGTTAGAGCCTGAGATGGACACATGTTGGGATCTTCCTGATAGGTAGGACTGAAACCAGTTTAAAGCATGTTTCCCTATTCCAGAGCTCTGGAGTTTGTTAAGCAGGATAGCATGATCAACTGTGTCAAAAGCCTTTGCAAAATCTAGGAATACTGCACCAGTGAGTTGTCCCCGTTCCATTCCACACTGGATTTCATTGCAAACTTTTAGCAGGGTAGTTACGGTGGAGTGTTTGGGACGAAACCCAGACTGGAATTGGCTAGGGAAATTTGTCTTGGTGTAGAACTCGCTTAATTGGGAGTGGACACATTTTTCCATGACTTTGGATAGAATTGGGAGAAGTGAGATTGGCCTGTAGTTTGAGACAGTGTTTTTGTCCCCACTTTTGAAGATTGGGACAACTCTGGCAGTTTTCCAGGTCTTAGGGATATGGCCTGCAGACAGGATAGAGTTGACTATGGACGCAATTGGTTTGGCAATGGCTGGGGCACCAAGTCGTAGGAACCTAGATTGTAGTAAGTCGGGTCCACATTGGCTGCTTAGTTTTAGTTTGAGGAGCGCTTGTGTAATCTCCTCTTCAGATACTGGGCTAAATTGAAAATTGTGGGCAGTGTTGGGAGGGGGTGGGACTATAGGGGTACTCCCAGGATGAGATTCAGGTTTGGGGTTTGTGCTGCGTTTCGCTAATAAGTTAGTGGCACACCCCACAAAGTAATCATTGAATGCATTTGCAATGTCAGTGGGGTTTGTCAGAGTAATATCCCCCTTAGTGATATGCTTGGCTACTGCTTGTCACATCTTCATTAACCATTTAAGTGCTATTTTATCCTATATAGTCCAAAGCAGCTATTCGCACTGCAAACGGCCAAAACTCCTATTTATTTAAATAAATGTTTTATCTTTCATGTTTTTTTTTTAATAAACTCCATAGAGATTCTGGTTACTGCACCAAAGGAGTAAAACAATTTAATTGGTAAGATATGGGATTTGAGCTTGTTAATGAAATAATGCTAAAGAGGAAAGTGCTGGAGGAAGCTAAAAATACCTTCATTGTTGCATCAGCATATACTGTATAGAATAAGCTGGCTTGACTACACATTCGCTCTGCCCAAACTGGACAAATGCACTGATGTCACTACATGTGTAACCACCAATTGCAAACTTTCCTACGCGTTTTGTAGTGCTTGACCACTTCCTCTGGAGCCCCGTGCACGTTGACAGTTGTGTGGAAGATGCCATCACAAGGACATTCAAAACATATAAAAAAAAGTACATTCATATTTTTTTTAGATTAATTGTTAACTTATGTTTCTGGCAGTGGGTTCTGCTGTGATTCTGCAGTGGAAAATAAATGTATTGGGGTATGCTTGATTCCATTTAAGTTTTAAGGATAAACAAATAAATTAGTAATGCTTTGTGGCAGACAGAGCCAGGGAGTGTTTAAAAGTAAACTTTCATTTTAGACGATGGAGTTGAGGACCAAAAACAATAACTTTATTTCATATAGCATTTTTCCCCCAAAAGGTACTCAAAGCGCTTCACAATTACAATATAATACACGGTAAGCAGCACCGTTCAAAATATATTTACATAGGCATAGGGCTTCACACTCAGGGGCTTATTCTGTAAGCTCCGTTAGCGCTGAGCTATACCATCTGCACGGAAAGCCCTATTCATGTCAATGGGGCTTTCTGTGCAGATCGCACTGTTCAGCGCTAACGAAGCTTACAGAATAAGCCTCTCAGTGTCATTGTCTTTTTTTTGATGATGCAGTCACTTCACTTTATTAAATAATCGACATCCTTTTGTTAATAACTATATAACAACATTAACTTTCACTTCTGGCAATCTATGTGTCAGGGACTCATGTATCACAGGCAAGTGCACTATTTTCTAGCAGAAGCACCAATGGTCTGCTCTGAATAAAATCTTGTCATGCAGAATGGAGGTTACTGAAGCCAGTAAGAGGTCAACAAATTAGCATGCTTGTTTTGTAGTCAGAGGCGTCCTTCATTAAGCTGGAGCTGCTTGTCTTCATTGAGGGAATACACTGTTGTATTATGGTTCTTTCTGAAGTAATATTCAAAAAAAGAAAAAATTCAGTATGGGAACAAGCTTAAATATTTTGAATACCCTCATTAATGCTGATCCATTGAGCACAGAAGGAGTCCAAACATGTTTACAGAAGTTCCCCCACACCAATCTTTGTGTAATATTCAGCGGTCAAGTCTAAAATGTATTTTGGTCTTTGAAGACACTATTCTCCTGTTAACTCATGAGGTCAGCTATGAGAAATGTTTTAATGTCTTGCCCAGTCATACATTCTTTCCAAGCCAAGCCTTCAGAAACAGATTTGAAAAACATATCTTATAAATGAAATTACACATTGTTAGAAAAAAAAACACTTTTTGTCAAATGTCATTTTGGATGTTTTTCTACTGGTATCCTCCCTTCTCTGACACAATTCTTGACATTCTTTTCACCAAATAAAATTAAATGAGTTATACAGAAACTGTGCTTTGCTGTGTGGAATAAAATGTGAAGCTTTTAGAAATAGCTAAGATTGTAGTTATGTCAACTCATTATACTGGAGTGTCAGCAAAAGCTGTCCAAAGCGCACAAAATGTGTAAAGTGATATTACGAATAATAAAAATATAAACACTTAGTAATAGGTCTGAACTGTCCCAACGTGATAAGGGATATATAAAAAATATTTTTGTGTAATATATAGCCCAACAAACACATAGTGAACCCCGGTGTATATAGCAGTAATTGTGAAAATGTGATAAACCAATATGGTAACAATTATACAAACTTCCTTATGGGAATCATAGGATCTGCTGCTGTATCATGAAGGGATGTCAGGGCATCTGCATCTACATGAGCAAAATGAAGAAGAAAGAGAGTGCAGGGCCTCTCATATCGTAGTATTTAGATAAATATATATTGGTATAAAGATGGTGAGATATGCACGTACATAAATAAAATATATATGAGCATTGAGGTATAGCAGCAGGGTTGCACAAACTGGGGTGTGGGGACACAGGATTTTGTAGGGGAGGGGGGGGCGTGGCAGTTGCAGAAGCCCCACGCTCTTCCCCAAGGAATTTAAATTAAATGCCGGGGAGGCATGAGGCCTCTGTAACTTCTCTTACCTGCTTCATCAGGGAAACTGATGAAGTGACCTAGCGTCACGAAATGCATTGGGTTTGTGTTGGAGTGCTACACTATATATCATTGTAGTCACTTTCTGCTCATTGAGATTCAATTTGTGAGGCAACTCCCGATATATACTGCCGTTTCCTGCAAGGACATTTATACTATCAGGTGTGCGATACAAGGCACGCCTATATTGTGCTGTCTCCTCCATGTGCTCGAGCAGAAAACCTCGATTCTGTGGCATTGAACAGCTGAGAACGCTGACATACCCAGCTAGTGCGATGTCGCCGAGTTGATCAGCTGGTGGGGATTTCCTTCTCTTGGGCTGACGGCCCCTCTTGTGCGGTGGTGAGCGGCTAAGTACGCCGATAACAGCTGCCGTATTCCAGCGAGAGCCGCCGGCTAGAGGGCTTCTTTCGGAGTGGATCTCTCCATCTTGGGGACACCGAGTTGTGGAGACAGGCACCAGTGCCATCCGAGAGGAAGTCCACTGCGACCCCCAGGCCTCCGTTAGCAGAAGTGGAGAGCATATCCTGCCACTCGGATTTCTGGTTGCTATACCTCAATGCTCATATATATTTTATTTGTGTACGTTCATATCTCACCATCTTTTAACCACTATATATTTATCTAAATACTATGCTACGAGAGTTCCTGCGCTTTCTTTCTTCTTTTTTTTTTTTGCTCATTATAATGTAGGCTGCACAGAAAGATAATTATTTCAGGCTATAAAATCCAATGCACAATAGTAAGAAAATGTATAATATTGAAGGACTGGTTCACTAAGGTTACTTGAACAAGTTAAGTTAATGAGGCAAATCATCCAATATTCAGGAATGGTGAAGACAGATTGTTAAAATCTTTAGACTTGGTAAAGGAATAAATGTACTTTTCATTTTAATGATCAACAGCAAAATTAAACTAAAACCAGGAGTGTTTCTTTTCATTGCAATCATGGACTGTTGTAATGTCATCTCTATTGAAAATTAGCCATATCTTTCTGATATCTTTTCCTTAAGTAAAGGTGCATTGTAGATTAATCATCTCTTGATAGTTTTAAGTGAAATTGAGAGACAATGAAAGCTGAGGCCTATATGATCTCCCTCAAACAGCAGCGAAAGGAAAACGTCTGCTCCTGAACAAAAGTGATATTTGGATGTTTCTGACTGACAGAACTGTGTTATCCATATTAACACATGGAACCTCATGCTATAAGCAGCGATAAGCCGCTTATCGCCAGCTTATCGCCAAAAAACGTAGAGACGCCCCGTGGAGGGGAAGAACGCGGTGCACAGCCGTGCGGACAAATTGAAGGCTGGTCAGATGACTGGAAAAAACTTTATTGTAACAAAAGTGGGTGAAGGTGGTATTTGGACCTTGGTGGGTGTTTAGGCCTTGCGGGGGGTTTGTGGGTGGACTTAACCCCTTCATTACCATAGCGGTTAATACCGCTATGGTAATGAAGGGGATAACTCCTACCGCCCACATACATCCGAAACATACATCCTTGGGGATACTACCCCCTTCACCCATCCCCGCTACACACAATAAACCAAAATACACACAACAGCCCAACTGCCCACCTCCTAGGCCCCCAATAACCATAACAATATTTAATAAACACCAATACACAACCCACCCACCTCCTGGGCTCCCATATAAAACCATTATTATTTTTTTAGACACAGGATTAATATCCCAAGCCGGCGGGGGTCCCTGGGTAGTCCTCGCGGGTGTCAGTGGGCCCTCGGGTGGTCCCCACGAGTGTCTGTGAGCCTCCAGGTGGTCCCCGCGGGTGTTTGGGGGCCCTCGGGTGGTTCCCACTGGTGTCTAGGGGCCCTTGGGTGGTCCCCGGGGGCCACACTGGGGTCCCCGGGTCCTCCCCCTCAGGTGTCCGTGGGTCCTTTGGTAGTCCCTGTGGGTCCCCGCTGGCCTGCGGTGCCATTCCTGTATTAATCAAATAAATAAACATGGCCTTGTCACGGGAGACCAATGCTTTTAACACCTTAATTACCGGGATCATTGATTGAGCAAAGCAGAGAGATAAAATAAATTGTGATTTATTTACAAAATGAACATAGACAGCTATGTTACACAAAATACAGAAGAAAGACACACTTACTTTGGAAACTGGGATACAACACTAATCTTTCCTAGGTATAGGGACTTCACATCTAGAAGTTTACCCCCAATAGGCATGTAACTGCAAAGCTTCTAGGCAGGCTGTGATGCAGCAGAGCCCTGCCTCTTTCTTGCTGGGAACTGGAAACTTAAAATCACCTAGGACTTGGAAATCTTGAAACACACCTTGAATCACTTTACATCAGGGGAGCGCAAACTTTTAGTGTTGCGCCCCCCCCTTTCTCTCCCCCCGGCTCTCACACCCCTCCGCCTACCTTCGTCCACATCAGATGATGCTGCGGGGTCATGTGACGTCACAACACGTGACCCGCGGCGTCATTTGACTCGTGTGATGTCACATGGCACCGTGGCGTCTTTTGACGCTATGATGCCATGGCGATGCGTCACAGAGCTGCTGAATCCCGGTAAGTAAACAGTTACAGAGGCCTCATGCGATCCCCTGGCATTAAATTATATGCCTGGGGGAATAGAGTGGAACCTCTGCACCTGCCCGCGCCCCCCCCCAGAAAAATCTCCTGCCCCCCTAAACACCTAAAGCCTATTTGTATCATGTGCAGCCAATCTTTTGCGTGGGAACCAATCATCCCACCAATAGCCAGGTTTTGCCGGTGCTTCAGGGAGCCTGGCAGAGGCTTCAGTATAGCAACTGAGCATGTGTGACAAATGCCATCTTCCCCCACTTGTCACTTAGCATATGGGACCCTGCCCCCCTTTAACCATGTGACTGTGACCATGTGGGTTTGGTGACGACGTCATGTTAAACGGGAATGAAGCACAGCCATTCTGATTGGCTGGCTTCAGTCCCTTTCATGACATCACATTAAAAAAAGGGCACATGGTTTTCACAGCCAATCAGATGGCATGCCGCCCAATGTGACATCACAAGCCATCTTTAAGACCGTGATGTCTCATTTGAGCTCAAGAAGCCAACGGGTCAACATCCTGGATTTAACATGTGGTTATTGGATTAACAGATAAAGATAAAGACAGAAGATAAAGAAAAGCAAGAAATAATCACAGATGAAGAAAGAAAAAGATGATGGAAGATTAAAGAAAGAAGAACCCCAAAGAAATAATCACAGATGAAGAAAGAAAAAGATGATGGAAAATTAAAGAAGAAGCACCCCCAAATATATATAAAAAAACAATTCACCCCTAAATACATATTTTAAAAAAACACCACCAAATACATATAAAAAAAAACACCCCCAAATACATATAAAAAAAAAAAAACAAGAAAACAAATATATATAAAATACAGATAACAAATACAAACCGGCGCCTCAAAAAAGTCCAATAAATGCAAATATAAGGTAATATGAAATCTTATTACAGAAGTCCAATCTGGAACATCCAGATCCACTTGAATAATCCACAAAGAAGTTTCCTCGGGACATGTGGGATTAAACACAAGGGACAATCGTAGTGTGTACTGCTGCATAAACAACATAACAACAGATAACTAGGACAGGACAAGACTAACACACTAACAAACAATGAACAATCCAAACACTGCTGAAATAAACAGTTAAGCTAATTTATTAAAATATAAAAGAGACACTGTCTGTCTAAAAAATACATGAGTTGCGTCGCACTGCTGGTCCGGTTTACAAAAAGCAGAATCCTACTCACAAGACAGGAGTTAAATAGGCACATCCAAACAGTGACAGATGACTCCCAATGGCTCATCCGCTGCCGGGGATCGTCTGTGTAGGCGATCCGATGCAGTTTGTGTGCTCCGTGTACCGAGCTCAAGTGCAGGAACAGACTTAGTGGAGAATTTCACTAAGACCTGCTGGGCTGTTTTCACAGTGCCTGAAAGGCTGCGCACCCGCGTCTCTCAAGATCAGCTGTTACCTTTAACCCACCCTTTTGTTACATATAAAATACAGACTTACCTTGGGGATGGTCTCAGGCCTCTGGCCGGGCCTGGTGACTGTGGGGGCCCTCCTGACGGTCCTCATGTTACCACTGGGCCCCGGCTCTCCCCCCAGCTGCGTGCCTCCCTCACTGACAGGCCCACGCTGAGCTTCTGACGTCAGCACGTGGTGGGTCTCCATCTCATGCCAGTGCGCTCCAGCATCAGAAGCTTGGAGTGAGACAGTCAGTGAGGAAGGTCCACAGCTGGGGGAGAACCGTGGCCCAGCAGCAACTAGAGGACCGTCAGCCGCCGAGGCACCTGTCCTGGCTCCCCCCCTGTCCGCAGCCCTGCTCACACAGGTAGATATATAGACATTTCACTGTCTCATGTAAACGAGCCTTTCAGAAATGTGGGGGCAGATTCCTTCGATGTCAAGTCCTGGACAGATGACAATCAAGGATCTGAGGTGATACACCTTGTTCATAAGGATCCTGGATAGATCCTGCTGGGGTTTGAGTCACAGGAGAACAACTCGAAAGATATTGCATCCAGGCTGTATTACCATTCTTTTTATTGACATATTTATATACGCTTCATAGAGATAGCGCCCGGGTATCTTTCCAAATCAAGGATCTGAATCTTGCTTTTCCCTGGGACTTTAATTGCATTGATTTTAAAGATAATGTTTTAAAGTAATGATTAGGAATGTAATGCCTGGTAAAGTAAAAAAACAAACTCGTTTTGTTACGAAGATTTGCAATATGGATTAGCATGCATCTGCAAACATCTGAGCAGTAATGAACCTTGCATGAAAACTAACAACGCAGTACTGTAGCTCCCAGCACTCAAAAGATGGAATAAACAGAAAATCTGCTAATGCAATTTTAATATGCAAAATAGATCCTAACAATAAATTGTACACCAAGGTACAAGTGATAAAAATGATAACGTGAAGCTGAAACTAGCTGTGGGTGTATAAAGCAAACTAAGGAGGAAAGGTAAATGGAGGTAAACGGATGGGGAAGACAAGGGGAGGGAAATGAAAAAATAAGGAGGAGGGGAAAAAGGGGGGGGGGAAAAGGAAGACGCATCGCAGCTGACGCCATCACCCTCGTTGTTGCATTTATAATGTGCTATCTACTCCTTATATCCTACAGACTTGCATGGAAACTGTGCCAAAAATGGTTTTGACATTTTCCAAATGTTTTCCATCACATTCCAGTCAAAGACTGAGCCACTGATTGAGCCACCTGTGCTGAAGCAGAGATATTCTGAAAACCTGACCTGTTGGTGGCCCTTGAGGACTGGAGTTGCCGACCTTCTGCTGTAGAAATGCTTGTCTCTTCAGCCCACATACTTTAGAACTAAAACCTCAAAAAATCTGCTGCACAACAAATGTTAGGAAATCTGTGCAGGGTAACAGCAAAAGGTAAACCTGAGATATATTAACATTGCTCCAGTCTGATTCTTTTGTCCTTGTGAGCTCCAGTGCTAAAACATTAAACAGCTTTCAATTGTCTGAGCTTTAAAACATCCCCAGGGCATACAGAAGTAGAACAAACATTTTATAACATACATACCTTCCAAACTATTTAATGAAGCCAAACAGACTGCAAATAAAATTATTCTAATAAGTCTGCTCGTCTTAACAAAACATTGATGATACTGTCCATTTTCAATACACAACTGTAAAATAGCATAATTGGCACTTTAAGTCTGGGGAAGTAAAATACAGAGCGTTGTCTAAACACAGAGTACTGTATATATCTATGTACAAGACAAAGCATGCTTCAAGATGAACCCAGATGCCTCATTGTGTAAAACAATGACTGTTTTCAAATAATGAATCCCATTGTTTGCTTTGAAAAGTAAATGTTTTCTTGACTGCCGTCATTCACCACACAATCTGACAGAGCAAATCTGTATTACTTTGGCCTAGTAACTTTATAAAAATATACCTTGTGCACCAAAGGATAGATTATAAGCCTTTGTGACGCAGTTTTACAGACCTGGACCAATTTTTTTTTTTTTTTTAAACATTAATATGTATAGATCTAGTACGGTATATATTCTATGGAAAATACGTATTTCCTGTCAGCCCCATGGCTTTTTAAGTATTGAGTAGGTAAATGGTAATAGTATAAAGCTGCAGTGCAACATACTACACTGTATAAGTAGTTATCAATATAAATAGACATATAAATCTGAGTGCTTTAAGAGCATGGACAAAAAATGTCCCATTTCTTCTTGACCAGCTAGTAATTGAAGGCACCCTGCTATGTTTATGAGAAGAAGAGTTGTAGTGTACCGTTAATTTACATAAGGGATCTGTCATGCAACGTGAATGTGTTCCATAAATTCATCTACTGTATATTGGGCCATATTCTATAAAGTTTGATGTGGACGTTCGGGACGTTCTCTGTCGAATATCCCCATTAAATTCAATGAGGATTTTTTCCCCACAAACAGTCCGAATGGTCGGATCAAACATAAGACCTTACAATTGATAGCTGGGGTTAGTTGCTGTAAACTTGACCTTTTGAAAACGTTGAAGAAGCAGCCTCCACTGCTCTCACATACTGTACTTTGTCGTTGTTTATCACATTGGGTGCCTTTGCCTGGTTCAGTTGTGTGGACGATGCAGTGACCAAGGGGGTAGCCTGAGTCGTCATGGTGTCTGCATCTAGACCTAATATTGTGCGTGGGTTACATATAGGGATGGGCTAAACTTTCAAAATCCATTTCCTGGAATTCCGTGGAAAATTTTGACAAAATACGTCCTGCACACTAAAATCCGCATGCGGATTACATACTTAACATACAGAACCCCTGTAAGATCATATTGAACCCCCAAAATAACCACAACGTATATATATATATATATATATATATATATGCATATAAGTGTTGAAGAGGAGTGCTACTGAGCATGGCAATATATATTTAAAATCAGAGACAAAACATGAAACACAGACAGAGCCCAATGCTACATCCATTGACACAAATACACGGTTCAGTGCCTATATATATATAGATATCTTTTGAATAAAATGGTCTTTTAGTTTAACTCTTTGGCCAAAGTGTCGTAAGCCTATGAGCCCCTCCAAGGCAGACCGCGTCTCATGGGTCCTAATACTAATATAAATTCTTAATAACCTGTACATTACCAGGAAGAATGATTTATAATAAATAAATTGTTTTGCAATTCTGTTCAGCTGTTCCCAGCTGATTTGGAGGGTGGCTCCTCCTTCCCGAGTTTTTATTAGAATTTCAGCACTAGAAGTTGACTTGGACAGTGGATAAAAACCATGAGGCAACCAGGCTAAAGATATAAAGTAGCAGATAATTATACACATTGTCATGGGAGACCAGGACTTGTAACACTTTTATAAAGGGATCATTCACTAGGCAAAACACAGTAGTGTAATAAAATGGCATTTATTCAGGTAAACCCGCGTACACACAATGAATACACAAAATACAGACAAAATACATATTTACTTGGGGTAAAAACTAGGCTCGACTAGGTGCAGGGCGCCAGCTTCAGAAGGCTTACCCTGACCTGGACATCCACCCGGGCTTCCTGGCCCTCTTTTTGGCTAAAATCCTTAGCCACGACCGGTACGTTCTAAAACAAGAACTTGGACCTCGCGTCTGACTTAACCTCAGCTAGGCAGGCTTTCTTAGCTCCAAAAAATTAAGCCAGTTGCTCTGCTATTCGTAACAGAGCAACTTTGAAAAGCCCGCCTTTGCATCTCTGGCCAAAGTCACAGAATCATCTGGTTCTCTGATAGGATAGATGAACCAAGTTCAATTATAGTGCTCTAATGACCGTGATGGTTAAACTCTCTGACGAAGCGCCTTACAGGCGTGAAACGCGTAAGAGAAGAAGGCTTTTTGCACCCATCCCTGTCTGCACCATGAAGTGAAAATAAAGGACTTTTATTTTACTGCTGCTGTTCCAGTGTATCCTGTACCTTTGCTTTGCTGTGCTCTGCATCACCTGCATCTGTGGCTACCATATCATCTGGTTCTCTGACTGGGGCTTCTCCTTACATACCTTCCGCTGTTCTATGTTCAGCATGGAAGTAGGAGCGAGCACAATCATAACAATATCCCACCTAAAACTTACACACCGAAAGTTTCATGAGTCTGGGGCAAAGGGAACATGAAAAGTGGAAAAGCAGGGGACATTTTCACTTTTGCATGTTATTTTACATGGCTCCTGGCTTATGGTGCTATGTAGCTTCCAGGGACCCCACGGCTTCAGGGGTAACCAGATTTGATTAACCTTTATGGTATAGCCTGGTTACCTCTACCGTCACACACATATTGTAAGCTTATATGGGACCAATTCGATGAACTTCGATAACTAACTCATCAAGGATTTTGAGCAGTTCACGAATGATTTGGCAAATTTGCTATTCAGAAAGCTCCGATCACCTGAGAAACTTGTTCTGGAAGTGCATCTCCCGAGCGTTAGCGCTCCTGCTCAAACATACCAAGCGCACTCCGGATCAGTCTGCGCGGACTAAGGTCGGTGATTATATAACCCCACCTCAGCCCCACGGTCCATTCCCGGTTTGTGGCGAGCACAATCGTAACAGTATGATCAGCCCCACAAAACCGGACCGCGCCATGGTGGGGTGGGTAAATGTTTTACTGAACCTATGTCCTGGGCTGCGGACCAGTCCCTGTTTGGAAAACCATACCGGTTTGAGAGACTGCCTTCGCCTGAAACTGTGGGTATGTGTGAAGGTTTAACCCTTTCAAAAAGACAGATTCGTGATGAACTCCTTACTAAAGCTCAGCGCTATAGAGAGATAAAACAGCGCCTGGCTCCCCAACTGTACCCTTCTACTTCCACTGTAGACTGGGAGACTATGAATCTTGGGGTACTGGCCCAGGCCCGTGATGAATTTCATACGCTTTGCCTAGATTTTGATCACTCCATTAGACTACGGGACCCTCTCCTCGCTGCCTACGCACGTTCTAATTACACCCACTTTCCCTCAAGCCCTTTTGCTGAACCTTTGGTGGTTCTTCCCGCACCTCAGGATAGCCCTACGGTCTTGGTGCCTCTACAGCCTAAAGAAGCTGCCACGGTCCCTAGTCCTGAGTTAACCTCCCTGGGTTCTGTCCCCGGGGTTATTCCTGTCTTAACCCCTGCTAGTCAGGCCTATGAGTCCCCCACTGTAAATCCCTGCATTCCCCAGATCAGTGTGTCTCTCCTAGCACCAGAGAATGAACCCTGTTTGCCCTCTCTTTCTAACCGAGAATTTCTAAGCTCTGTTCCCGAGGTTTAACCCCTGCTAGTCTGCTCTGTGAGGTCCCCATTGTTCACCCTTGTATTCCGCAGACTAATGTTAGGTCCCTAGGGCAAGAGGCTGAACCCCCTATGACCCCACTTTCGGAGGCTAGCTTCTCTTTTTCTGATTCTCAGGCACAGCCTGACTTAACCCTTGAGGTTTTTTCTGTATTAACCCCTGCGAGTCAGCCCTATGAGCCCCCTTGGTAAATCCCTGTAGTCCGCCAGTCAAGGACACCTCCTTAGCTTTAGAGGAAGAACCCCTTATGTCTCCTGGCTCAGCTAAAATTCTCAGAGCTGCGCCCCCTGAACCTTCGGCAAGAATACTGGCTCCAGTTAAAAGTATTCAGGAAACGTTTGTTTCCCTAAGCCTGTTCACAGAATCCCCACTCCTAGGTATTTCGCTGACCCAGTCTGTCACTCAGAGAGCTGAAATCCCTGCTTCTGAGCATAGACCCTTTTTCTTGGAATCTATAGTCGTTTCTGATGTCCCAGACACTCCTTCCCAAATACCCACTTCAGAGACCAGCACAGTTGTGGTTGCCCCCCTTGTACTGTCTGTGTTCTCCTCTTCTCAAAACCTAGGGTTAAAGGCGAACAGTGCACATTATGCCCCTTCCCAAGTGACCGCTTCTGAGACCAGCATATCTGTTGTTGCTCCCTTAGTACAATTACAGTCAGGCCCCTCCTTTTTGGAGGATCAGGTTTTCAAATCTAAAACTCCCTCTACCCCTGATTTTGTAAACCTGCAGTCCCCTCACACTGTAGTCTGTGAGATGCCTATCACCTTTGCTAAAATTCCTGTTTTGCAAGGTATTTCTCCTATTAAATCTGTGATACCTGCAATTCCTCTAATTGATCCCAAGACCCCTGTCACTGAGTCTCCCATGGAGTCTGATGCCCTCACTTGGGATTCTCAGGGACCCAATTCAGAAACAAGCACAATGTTCTCTGATCTTATTACAGTAGCTAGTTCAGTTCCTGCTGGTTCTCAATCACCCACTTCAGTGACAAGCAAGATGTCCCTTGTTTCTATTGGAAAGTCTACCCCAGTTTCTTTCACGGATCATGCCACAGCCTCTGGGATGATTAAAGATGACTTTATGCTCCTCACGGTTGAGAATAGCCTTTTTTGTTCTAAGCCCCCTATAACTCCACGCTTAGCCCTAAAGTCTGGGATGTCCACTCCGCTAATAATACTGTTTCACGCTGACTTGCCCACAGTATTCGGGGTATCCACTACTGACTGCATGTCTGCTACCATGAACTCAGGGGTATCGCACTTGGAACTTTCGGCAATACCCACTGTGTCCCTTTTTTCGAAAACTCCTGTGTACAAGATGGACATATATTTCACTGTATTTTACACAATACTTGGGGTACATACTATTGACTGTCCTATCGCAAAACTAGGGTTACCTCTCAGGAAGGCGCCTGGAGCTACCAATGTTAAGAACCCTATGTATAAAACAGTCACATTCCGCATTGCTTCTCCCACTGTATCATGCGAGACCTGGGTACCTGGTACCTCCACTCCTAAGCCAAGCTCTAGTTCTTTGTTCTCTTTCTCTGTGTTGGAGGTACCCAGCTTTAACCCCAAGACTTCTATTCCTAAGGCTGATGCACCGCTTACCCGGCTTCCTGTTTTTTTGGATAAGATCTGTTTTCTCACCTTTCAAACAGACTCCTTACTCGCAGGTCTCTGTACGGTGCCTAAAGTGCCCTTTCTGGATGGCATTTGGCTTTTCTCTAAAACGAAGACACCCTTTCTGGACCTCGTCGCTTTACCTGAAGCGTCCGTCCCTGTTCTCTATGGGTCCACTATGGTATGGACATGCTGTCCCCTACTGTCCCCTTGATGCTTACTATGCCCTTCGCCAAGGCCATAACTTCGAATTTGATTCTCTCTAAAGATCACAGACCAAAAGAGGTGGACCCTTCTTCAACTGCCAGTACCACGACCAAGAATTGCGTATACACTGCTACAGACTCTCTCGAATTGCTTGGGATAGCAACCCTGCTTTGTATCAAAAGTACTGCGTCAATAGTTTGGAGTGAACCCACCTACCCCATTCCCTCGCTAATCACCACCCGGAATTCCTTGGAAGCTAAAGACTCTCGCAACTTCCTTCGTGCTGATTCCACCAAAGCTATTGCCTTCTCTGAAGGTCCATCTGCCATTTGTGTTCGATAATCAGTGTCCTGTGTCCCATACTCTTGGACTATTACTATGCACCAGACACCTGGCTGTTGCCCTTCTGATGTCCCTATTCCGGAGTCCCCTGGTCCCATTGCCCATGTACCAAGAACCGCAGTGCCACCGCTCTCCTTTGTGGCACTCGCCAATGTACACCTGGATTTTGGACCTAATTCTCACCTGAGACACCTCAGGAACAACTCAATGTCTCCCAGTCCTATGAATGGTCATGTCCATCCAGGCTTCTCACCCATAGGTGGGGGTACTGTAAGGAATCCCAACAAACGTGGGCTTTCAACACCACCTCTCGCCTAAGGAAGTTTAGGAACAACTCCATGTCCCCCAGATCTGTGAATGACCTTGTTCGTACGGAGGTCTCACCTGAAGGGGGCGGGGTTCTGTAAGGAATCCGCTCCTGGCTTTGATTATAGCCTTGCAGACCTCTGCAGTTGCAAATGCTTCCTCTGGCAATCAATGGCACATGTGCTGCCTCTCATTGCAGCTTCTGCCCTGTGCTCCATCATTGGAGGAATGCTCACACACCCTCCCCCTGTGATTGGATCTCCACCCTTTAGATGTTGGGCTTTGGCTCTGAATCAGTGCCGAGCATAATCCTTCTCTGGACGTTACTGTCTCTGCCACAAGCCACCTGGCTTGTCTCCTTGTGTACTAACCTCTCTAGTTCTCATCTCTAGTTCCTGAATATCCAGAGGCCTGCTGCTAGTTCCACGCAGAGGCCTGTTCCTGAGTATCCTGAGGCCTGCTACTACTCTCCACGTAGAGGCCTGTGTTTCCTGATTATCCTGAGGCCTGCTGCTACTCTCCACGCAGAGGTCTGTTCCTGACTCCTGTGCTGAAGCGTTGTTTAGCCAGCACAGACTCCTGGTACCTGCTGCATTCTCCCCTAGCAGAGGTTACCCTTCGTTTCCTGAAGCCTGCTGCTATTCTCCATGCAGAGGCCTGCCTTGGACTTATGTGCTGAAGTGTTGGTTTTCCCTGACGCTGCCCCGCGGTGTTCTTCAGCCAGCCTGCTGTCTCCCCCTGCTGAGACCGGCGTCATGGGCCGAGCCCACTCCTCGCGTAGAAGCCACCCCGCGCTCACGCTCCTAAGCTGAAGTGGGGAATTCCTGACTACCTGTTGCCGAACTCTTGCTTTAATAACGACGATGCTGCCTTCTCCAATCCTGACCCTGCTAAGTACGACTATGAACTGTTCACTCCGGATAAGTCTGCGCGGACTAAAGTCGGTGATTATATAACCCCACCTCAGCCCCGCGGTCCGGTCCCGGTTTGTGGCGAGCACAATCTTAACAATATCCCACCTAAAACTTACACACCGAAAGTTTCATGAGTCTGGGGCAAAGGGAACATGAAAAGTGGAAAAGCAGGGGACATTTTCACTTTTGCATGTTATTTTACATGGCTCCTGGCTTATGGTGCTATGTAGCTTCCAGGGACCCCACGGCTTCAGGGGAACCAGACTGGATTAACCTTTATTGTATAGCCTGGTTACCCCTACCGTCACACACATATTGTAAGCTTATATGGGACCAATTCGATGAACTTCGATAACTAACTCATCAAGGATTTTGAGCAGTTCACGAATGATTTGGCAAATTTGCTATTCAGAAAGCTCCGATCACCTGAGAAACTTGTTCTGGAAGTGCATCTCCCGAGCGGTAGCGCTCCTGCTCAAACATACCAAGCGGGAGCTGAAAAACAGCTCCAACTCGTATTTAAATGCCCCTATTCTACGAGATTCTCATCGACGCTCTCACCTAGCGAGCTTATCACAGATCTCATGGTGGCGAGATGGGATTTGCGAGCAGGACTTAGAAATTTTATTTTTATTGCATCTGATTGAAGCCGAGAGTCTGATACACATTAATACCAGCTCCGGAGACCCCCAGCTTCCATCCTATGTAATAGAAATATATTTACAGGCAGTGTCAATACCTTAGAGGCTAACCACCAAAAAAAAGAACCCTATCACATTGTACATCAGCCAATTGGATTGGGGGTTTACCATTTGACACTGAAATGTGATGTCACAGGCCCTATATATGGCCTGTCCCATTTCATTTGAGCTTAAGAAGTTGACGGGACAACAGCCGCCCCATTGGATTACAAGTAAAGAAGACAGAAGAAAAGAAAGAAGAAAAGAATGAAGAACTCAATAGACATCTCTTAAATCAAGATATGGTCACAGACTTCTTCGCATCGGCTGTTGAGGATCATTGCGTCGAGGGTCAAGAGTTGCTGCTTGCGTAGGACGGGGGTGAAGACCTCAATGGTAAGAAAAGCATCGATTGTATTTGATCTAATTGCATTTTTTTTTTTAGGTTGCCCATTGACTGCCAATGTGTTTATCTATGCCACTTTCGGGCTATAGATAAAAACAGTGACAAGCAATACATTTTTTGGTAAATGCTTGTTTTATTTAATTGTTATGTATTTTTGGTGCTTAGTTTTACTTCATTGTTGTGTATTTTTGGTGCTTATTTTTTTAATTGTTGTGTATTTTTGGTGCTTTTTTTTTTTAGCTTGCCCATTGACTGCCATAGTTGCAAACCATGCCCATATTATATGGACATGGTGTACCACTGTGCCAATCAATGGGTAGCAGGTGGGGGTAGTTGCCCCGGGAAGGTAGTTAGGGGTCCTGGGTTGGTAGCGGGGGAGGGGGTTAACCCCTTAATTACTATAGCGGTCACTAGCTGCTAAAGTGATTAGTGGACATTTAAAAAAAAAAATATTGTACTGCTGCCCACAGAGAATGTGGATGCGTAGGACGGTGATGAGGACGGCCTTCATCCTGGCGGGGGTAAGTAGAACTTGTATTTACTTTATGCTGGCTGGCTGGCTGGATAATGTTTTATTTTTAATGGGCAAATGAGCTATTACCTAGATCTGGATAATATAGTTTGGTGAAGGAATGGTGCTCGTAGAAGGGTTGCAGCCCTCTATTTTATGGCTTCTCAATAAAGGATTTCGTTTGCCAGACCTGCTTGCCTCACTCATTGCTGTGTGCTGCACACTCTTCGCATTTTAGATCTGGATAATAGTAGTTTTGCCCATTATTGTACTGTATGTATTGAGGGGGGTTGTTGGGGGTAGAGGAGGCGGGTAGTAGGGTTGTTGTATTTTAATGTTTCTTGGGGGTAGATGGATTGGGTGAAGGGGTAGTTTCCCAAATGGTGGGTGGTTAGGTCTCTCGGGTGGGTAGCGGGAGTGGTTAACTACTTCATTACCATAGTGTTTACCACCCTATGGTAGTGAAGGGGTTAACGCCTCACGCAACCTTCGAGATGGCAGCAAAGTTATTGAAGCTACTAGAATAGGCCCCTATATCTTATATTAAACAAATTAATACAAACTGGATTAATTTCCCAATGTAAAATGTACAACACATTGATCCTTTTGGAAGAAGCTCAAAGAGATTACTCTCTTCTGCAATGGTTTTGTGTTTATCTTCTTCTCAGATGTAAATCTTATTAATGGATCTGCTATGAATCTCAATATTGTATGCTAGACAAGATAATAAAGAGAACAGTTGAGAACAAATGTTCTCAATATTGTATGTTAAGCATATAATGTTCTCTCTCAGGAATGTCCCTAAGGAAAAATATCGACCGAAGCAACCTCTCTTTCCAAAGTACACTTTTGCCAGCAACACTTTACACTGCCCTTGATTCTGAACATGTATCAGTGAATTGCTACTTGTGATAAAGTACATTTCACTAGGTTACATCAGCGTAAACTATCTAGAAAAGGCCTCTCATACTTCATGCAAAATGTCTGTTCAGCAAGCTGCCTCTGTCTCTACATCATTGATCACTGCTTAGTGTTCAGGGATTAGACAGGCTATGAAAACACTGAAGTGTTTTCTTGGGTATGATGCAATTATAGTTTTTAAATATCAAACTGATTTTGCGTTGAAAACAATTATGTAGCATATCAGAGTCTTGATGCGCTACTGTAGGTGCTTTCTGTGCCCTTATTTAGAAGTGTTTAACAGGTCTATAGCATACAGGCTGTTCAAGATATATTTGTAGAGAAACAGTCCAGGTTTCGCAACCAGCTGCATGAAAAGAAAACCTGCTTACATGGACAGTGGGGAGGGGCGAGCTTTAAACCCTGGTGGAGCAGCTTTTTTTACTTTGTCCAGCTGGTCTCAGCTGTTTTGGAGGTTAGTGGCTCCTCCCACCCAGGGTTTAAAGCTCGCCCCTCCCCACTGTCCATGTAAGCAGGTTTTCTTTTCATGCAGCTGGTTGCGACAGGTTCAATGCCAGGACCATCCTTCCCCTAATTATAGAGGTAAATAAGGATTTTAATCAGTTAGTGTTAGGACCTGCGATATTATGGTCATGCCTTGAAAGTGGCTCGCAGGCTTATACGCTTTGGCCAAAGGGCTAACTAAATTACCCTTTTTTCAAGAGATATATAGGTATTTCACTGTGTATTTTTGTCACATTGAATGTTGCTCTGGACTTCTTTGTTGGTTGTTTTTTTTCTTCGATTATATTATTTTCGTTTCCTAATTGTTTTTATGATTTTATATTCGTAGCATTTTTTATTCTTTATTATGCAATTGTAACATTTTCCTGCTTATTTTAATTTTTTTCCATAATTTGATAAATAATAAAAAACAAAAACAAACAAATTGAGTTCTGGCAAAACCAGAAAAATGTTTAGAACCAAATGTACATCCAAAACACACAACATTTTTATAACCAAAACACGAGTGAAAGAGCCCACCCGAATACATTCATGCTGCACTGCATGAGACATAGTGGACTATCGGAGTGATGTATCAAGCGATTTAATTTTCATATTGGATCACTTTGCATCAATGTATCAAGGGCTTTTCTCCAAGTTCTGGGCCAACTTATGATTTAGGGAGTGACAATAGAAGAGTTGGGGAGGTTAGATGATGCCCAGATTGTAATGAGATGCAGCACATTCTGTGTCTCTGTGCGTCACGTTTGTGTGTTGTACATGCGTCCAAAAAATCTGCCAAGTCTAAGTTGGCTTAAACTTTTCTGGCCAACAATTTACCTCAAATGTACGAAACACTTTCATACATTTCAAGTAAATTCAAGCAGAAAATGGAGCAATGCATCAAAACAAACTTCTTTGTGCATTTTTTATACATTTCCCCCTATGTATCAATGTCTCCTGGATGCAAAACTAGAGCAAAACAACTAAACAAGATTTATTAAAGTTAAAAAAAAATCCTATTGTATCCTATAGGACTTTATCCTTTGATAAATCTGGAGTAATTGTTGTTTTGTCCCCATTTTGCTGTGGGAGACTGATACATAACCTCCATAATAGTTAGTACATAAATGTGTTAAGATCTTTAAAAGTGGGCATTAAAGCACAGGAAAGGTGTTGCTGCTGTAGTTACTAATAATGTACAAGGTACTCTGAAAATACAGGTACTCAGCATACCCGGCCATATTTCAACTACCCAGAAATTACCCGGACCCGGACCTGTGTGCTGGAACCCAGTGCAGGGTAATTCCTTCCTGCTCTGCTCCCTCGGTCCCCCTCCTCAATCACTCCCCTTCCTCCGGAGAAGCAGGAGAAGAGGATGGAGAATGGCAGGAGCAGCAGAGGAGGACAGCAGTCAGTGGCAGAGGGAGAGAAGGAGGCCGGCAGCCGGCAGAGGCTGACAGTGGGAGGTGGAGGGAGACAAGGATGGCTGCCTGCAGAGAACAGCAAATGGCCGTGGAAGGAGAGAAGGACGGCAGCCGGTGGCGTTGGGAGAAGAGGACCATGTGAGCAGATCAGGCACAGGACGACGGTGGGGAGAAGCGTGCCCCAGCAGTCCGACCCGTAAGTCTTCTCTGACTGCCGCTGCTACATCGAGCTCCTCCCTGGCCGACCTTCTGGGCTGCTCCTGCTCCACTCACATGGTCCTCTTCTCCCTCCTCCACTGGCTGCCATCCTTCTCTGCCTCCACCGCCGGCTGCTGTCCTCTGCAGGCTGCTGTCCTTCTCTCCCTCTACCTCCCACTGTCGTCCTCTGCCGGCTGACGTTCTCCTTCTCTGCCTCCGCCACAGCTCCTGAAAGGCAGCCATTTTTCTCTCCCTCCACCGCTTGCTGTCCTCCTCTGCCGGCTAATGTCCTCCTCCCTCCGCCGCCGGCTGCCATCCTCCTCCTCTGCCACCACGTGCTTACCACCCTCTTCTTCCCCCCACCCCCCAAACCAACCTAGCCGGGTACCCGGATACATGGCCGGATAATTTTTATTTTTTCCCCGGGCACCCGGTACTTTTTAGTACCTGGTACAACACTAGTAGTTACCAATTCTCACCCTTGGAAGAGTTGGAAGGATAAGTGAATCACCTACTGTACCAACTAACTAGGTCAGCAGTGTCATAATGATCCAGTCTTGGTTTTGTATTGCTATTTCCTAGTCTGTTAACAAAATTGGTATTAATATGTTGGTGCTTTACAAATAAACGATAATAGCAATACTATATATAACATAGAAAAAGAACAAAAAGCACTCCGTAATAATAGTCACTGGTGTGGGTGCAGATCCTATAATGAAGAATAAGCAATACGATACCGTTTGGAAACAAAATCAGCAGGCAGCACTCCAGAATTTAACAAACAAGTGTATTGAAAAAATAAACACAAAACCAACGTTTCGGTCCACGAATGGGACCTTTGTCAAGCTCGCACCACCTTGGTTTTGTGTTTATTTTTTCAATACACTTGTCTGTTCAATTCTTGAGTGCTACCTGCTGATTTCGTTTCCAAACGGTATCGTATTGCTTATATATATATATATATATATATATATATATATATATATATAGAGAGAGAGAGAGAGAGAGAGAGAGAGAGAGAGAGAGAGAGAGAGTAAGATGTAAAGAAGTACTAGCCTGAATCATTATTACACTACTAAAGTTGAATTAGTTGGAGGTATGCAAAAATATGAAATCATTGTAAAGTGTAAAGATTTTGGAGTAAGAATTAAACATTACATCCAGGGCAAGCACAAAAATAGCCATTATTAACATCACTATTGCAACAACTGCCAATGCAGGATCGTTTTAGAAAAAACCTGAACTCAATTATAAAAAAAAACTACCAATCAAACACCTGGATTCCAGAATGTAATAGAATATAAGGGATAATAAAGTGCATGTTCCATTTTCTTTTGTTAATCAGTGTAGGGTGCTGACTTTGATAGGCAACATTAGATATTTGGTTTTCCTTTATTTGAACAACATATCAAAATCTAAGTAACCATGAAACAGAGATTAGAAGTGTATAACCTTGAGAGTCACATGAATAAGGTTTTAAAACAGACTATCAAAGAACATGGGTTGCATTTCCACTTTTTAAAATGCAACCACCACAGGAGGTAAGGTATTAAAGTCTCCCGGCTGCAAGTGAAATAAGTGAAGTTAGTTTAGCTTGTTTTTGCCTCAGTCGGGAGACTTTGATACATCACCCCATAGTATGCAATAAATCCTCCTTGTAAAAAAAAAGAATTCATATTTCTTAAATACAGGTGTTTTTGTTGAAGTATTTGGAGCTGAATTAGTTGCTCCCTCCACTATAAACACCTACAGTATGTTGTCATTTCCCTCATAAAGTAATCCAAAGATTTTTATTCTGGAGCAGCCCCCAATTTTAATAATAATAATAATAAAAAAATCACTTAAAATCCGAAACCCAGATTCCCTCACTTCAAACGTAACTTCTCCCTTACCAAAAAATCAATGGCGCTCGTTCAGCAAGGTGTGGAAAAGACGCCTTTGCCTGCTTCCTTATTGAATAAGGACCAATGTCTTACCATGGAATTATATTGTGCATTGTAAGTTTGTTAGGGAACATCTTAAATTGTTTTTCATGTTTCCAGTGACTGCTGTGTCTTGGTACAAATGAAGGTTCTGTAGTGGATGTATGGCAGTGGTTTTCTGCTAGACATTTTGGTAATTAAGGTAAATACATCGTGTTTTTCCCCAGCATTATTTCTCTCTTCCCTGTCTCGACTCAAGATAGAGACCTATTTCAGGTTCCGTATAGGAATAATCTCATGACTGACACAACGTCACGTTATTGGAAGATACAGGTGCTCCGACGAGTATTCTAAAACTTGCCTTGGAAAATCTGGGGCAATCACCAACAATACCCCAGTAATGCTGCAACATTTTCTGTGCCATTTCTGCAGAAAAACTAATGGCCCATCAGATTAACACAGCAGGGGTCCCAGGCAGTCCCAATCAGTTTGAATGGGACTGCCAGGGACCCTCGCTGTGTTAATCCGATGGGCCATTAGTCTGTCTGCAGAAATGTCACAGAAATATTGCAGCATTACTGGGGTACTGCCCCAGATTTTCCCAGGCAAGTGTTCGGATACTCGTGGCTGCATCAGTACATTAACTTGACTTCTCTGAGATGTAGTATGGACGTTGTTTTTGCATATAATTACCGTGGTGGATATCATGATAAATCAGGAAACATAACGTTCGTTCCTGTTTTAGGTAACCTTACGTTATGTTCACTGAATTAACAGAGCTTAGTGCTTCTACAGTAGGTCTCAGCCAGCAGTTCCGATGCTTAACTAGCAAGTATTAAATCTAGATGAGGGGGAACAGTATAATGAGTCTGTATAAATGCAGCTGCTCCTCTTCCCACCCCCAACCGCCTATGCAAGGTAGAACAATTGGATGGTACTCTACAGCAGGAAACATATCCAAGGCAAGAGAAAAAAAGCTTCATCAGAAACAAGATCAATTACACAGACAGAACGAAGTGGATGAGCAAAACAGGAGGGTAGAAAAAACAGCAAAGGGGCAGACTAAGGTGGGCCAAGTGGTTCTTATCTGTCATCAACTTCTATGTTTCTAACAACTTCTATGTTTCTAACAGAAAAAATGGCAGAATCTGCAACAGCCTCAATTAGGCCTACGTGTTTTATTTTCCAGAACATTAAATATGATAAAGTAAACACATTAAATGGACAAACATTAAGCAATAACCTGCTGAAAATCTGTTTTTTATCATACGTTTGTTAGAGTGATAATGCGTCTCATGTTATAAGCAAACACGTGAAAATCTTTGAAACAATACTAATTTACCAGCTTTTGTAGTTGGCACCATGTACAGAACATCATAGTCCCATGGCACAAGATTAGCAAACCATTAATAAAGTCAATTCATTTGGATATGTCACTGACTCTGCAGCCAGCATGTTCTTTGCCAACATTGCTGTTCTGTCCAGGAAATGCTGATTCTTGGCACTGTGCATCATGGATAATCAGAGTCCTATTGTGAGCTCAACGACTAAATATAATTCTTTTTTTTTTTTAAAGAGATCCCATTGGGGCAATATAAACTCATAGAATTTCTGACATTCCGTATTCATAATTAATACGTTTTCCCACAGGAAAGGCCACTGCAAATGTAGGTCACACAAAAATAACATTATGTGGCTGAATTTTGAAAAGGAAGAATTGCTTTATGTTACAAATGGTATGCAAGTTGCTAATCATCATCAGCACTTCAAGATTCAGTTATAATTCTTGTGAACCCTCATCAATGTGCAAATATTACCAGCGATTTGAGTTGCTGCATGGGTTGAGATTCCCAAATAGAGCAGCTTATTATATGGACAAAGACTGTTTTTTGTTTTGTTTCATTTGTTGAACCTGTTGGAGACTAAGCTACCGTAAGATCTAAATAGTTATTTTTGTAATATTATTTGTTTTAAATGACAAATCTGTCCTACTGTAGGAGAAAAATAAACTAATGTCAGCTTAATGTCAGTTTAAGGAGATACATCTGGGTAGTTAAGGCCTTTTTTTTTTTTTTAACCTAAACCCACCTATACAGTAGGTATTTTTCAATATATATTTCGTTTAAGTAAACCTATAAATACTGACAAACCCTTCCCTATTCAGATGTTCCTATAAAATCCAGTTTGTAATT
The DNA here is from genome assembly GCF_040206685.1 of Ascaphus truei. Taxonomy (NCBI): domain Eukaryota; kingdom Metazoa; phylum Chordata; class Amphibia; order Anura; family Ascaphidae; genus Ascaphus; species Ascaphus truei. The sequence continues at coordinate 91,965,295 of NC_134487.1, read as the reverse complement.
AATTTCTCCACACACAAAAAAAAGAAAGCAAATTTTTTTTGTTGCTATTAGCATGGTTAGATTTGTTTTGGAAAGCTAATTAGAGTTAGATTAAAGTTGCAACCCCACTTAAAAAAAAGTTGAATATTTTTTTTTTTTAACATAACTGGGGAAATAAGCATTGGGGACCACTGGTTCCCGTGATAATTTCCTTGTGAACCAGGTGCTTCTCAGGTGTATTTCTGGCCAGCTATGCGGGATTACACATTGAATCAAATAGGCCTCCAGAAGCTTCCTTCGACTCACTTCCCTAAAATGGAATAGCTATGCTTCATCATTAACAGACATTTAAGTGAATAGCTATAGTGGCCATCCCACTTTGATGAACAGAAAACAAAGTATCAGCTGGTACCTAAAATGCAAAGTCATATTTTCTGATTGCCCAATTGAATTCAACTTCATGTAGGCCAATAAAACAGACTTTCAAAAAGTAATTGATCCGAGATGTGTTTAAATAGTGGTTTAAAGCAGGGGTGCGCAAACTTTTTCGTTCGAGCCCCCTGCTCGCACTCCCCGTCCTCTCTTATCTTTCTCTGGCGTTTTCTGACATCACAACGTCATGTGATCCCGCAGCATCATTTGAAGCTGCGTTGCCATGGTGACGCCTCGCCCAAAGCCGCTAGAGACAAAGGTAAGGGATTTACAGAGGCCTCACGTGCTTCACCGGCATTTAATTTAAACATTGTGGGGAAGAGCGCAGGGCCTCTGTAAACACGGCATCCCCCCTCCCCCCTGGGAAAATTTCACGCGCCCTCCAGTTTGCGCACCCTGGTCTAGAGCACCATAATCCCCTATGTCAAAGCCACATTCTGCACTGGCTTGAAATGTATATGTCCCTAAAATAAGTAATCCCCTAAAAAAACAACCATGGCAGAATAATGGTGAAGGGAGACGGAATTCCAACCGGAGAATCTACCTGGTACAGTGTCAACACAAAGGCAGAGTACACCCCCAAAAATGTACTCTTCTCACTCACAAAACATATTTTTAAAGCATATTGAAGTTGTGAACATTAGGTAAGATAATGGCTTCCCAGGTACAGCTGGGATGTTTGTGGAACTCGGTTCAGGGACATGTGCGGGGCCTCGGCTCTTACCTTCTCTGGCGGCATCATCTGGCGCATCTCCTCCCGGCACCTCCCTCTGCATAGTCCAGTCATAATGGCTCCGCGACGTCAAATGGCGTCCATTGTCCTGACAATGGAACATTATGCAGCATCGCTGCGCCATGAGGCGTCATGTTAACGTGATTCCGCATGGCATCCAACGTCATGTCCCATTGTCATGGCAATGCAACGCCATTGGACATCATGGAGCCATGATGACGGGACCATGCAGGAGGAGATGCCACCGGAGAAGGTAAGAGAGTTATAGAGGCCCCGCGCTCTCTTCTCTGCAATCAGTTTAATTGGTGTAGAATAGAGTATGGGGCCTCTGCAACCGTGGGGAATTCGGTTCAGTGGCACCACTATCACGTCGGCACCGTGGCTGCCAGACGTCCAATAAATATACAGTATTGTCCCTTATTTCATTGACTTATCCCGCTGTCCCAGAAAGGTCTGCTGGAATGCATAATTCTCCCGTATTTTAGTACCTTGACATGTCTGAACCTAAAATTACTAATGAAATCAGTCCCAAGAGCAGAGATGATGCAAACCAAAGTGGGAAAACAAACTGCAATGAGATGCAAAGGTATATTAAATAAATATAACTAAAAATAAATTTTTCAGAAACTGTAGTTACATGCAACTTATGTTTTCAAATGTGCAATAAGTAAATAAATAGTATAATAATGTGTATTGCACTTTTAAAGGTCAGTTATGAACTCATTATGATGTCCCACTTTCATACTGGATTTCAGTAACCCATATTATAAAAACTTAAATGTGGCAAATGCTAGGTAAAATTACAGATGCACCAAGACTCACTGGGGTCTATTATCATAGCTCCGAAGTTGTCATTGCCATACCGCGTGGTTTGGCATGTCCAGACGTCACGGAATAAAATCCAGACAAGGAGTGTGTTTTGAGATCAAATACATTCATTTTAATCTTTCTACGCCAGTGACCTTTCTGGGGGAAAATCTATGACATGTGGTAATGTACTGTATAGGGATTTACTGTTTTTCTAAACTTTGGATTTCTTGATGCTACATACAGTATGTCTGTATGTTGTATAGGCCATAGCTCGTGGATGTTGGTGGTCTTGGTGGTGTCTGAGGGATTTTGCTCTAAATGGAAGCTCGAGGAGTGTCTGGTTTGTTCTTCCAATGAGCTTCTCTAACATTATAATGACCATTTAACTGTCCAAAAATCATAAGCCATGTAACACTTGAAGGCCTTTTCATATATTATCTCAGGCAGCTAACCCCATTTACAGGAAATTGTCTACCAACATTAATAGACATTGTCCTACTTTTGATTGACCAAGTACCTCATCGGAAGCCTCATGACATGAGTCCCCCTTATCAGCCTCACCAAACATGTCCCAAGGCTCGACAGGGTCCTGAAAGTATAGAAGAAGATGAACCAAGGGAGGAGACAGTCGTGGAAGCAACATAGACAGTCAACTATTTTTTGTAGAGTCCTGCAGGCATTGCCTGTTATCCCACTGATACCTGCTGTCCCACCGATACCTGCTGTCTCACCAACACCTGCTGTTCCACCAACACCTGCTGTTCCACTAACAACTGTTGTTCCACTAACAACTGTTGTTCCACTAACAACTGCTGTTCCACTAACAACTGCTGTTCCACCAGCTGTAGTAGCAAAACCAACTGCCACTACAGCCAAATCAAAAGAGGTCATAAAAAGGAGCTTTACAAAAAATGTTTGATGCTAAAGCTTGAGTTGGTATAATTTGTTATCACATACATTCTTATTAGGTTCCTCAATACTAATAGATAAACTCAGGAAGGAAACATCAGGGGAAAGATATTAGAGAGAGCCAAAAGCAATCCAGGGTTGTTCACAGGTTAGCAGGCAAGGTAACATGAGGGGTTAGGCCAACTAAACTCCAGAGCAGATCAGAGGTCATACACAAGCGATGCAGGCAGAATATTTCGGTGGCAGAATACAGGAACAGAGACATGAACAGTAATGAGGACCAAAGTTGCAATGCAAGGAACAAATATGTGACGGGAGCTTTGTGACAGGCTATAATAATACACCAAATAACTGGGTTGAACTGAATGAGGCTTAGATATAATAAAGTATATTTATTCCTTAGATAGGTGAACACATCAATATACTGTAGTACAGTAACAGGCAAGAAGTAAAACTTACTTGGGGATGGGGGATGAGAAGTATCAGATAGCAATTCTCCAGTAATCAGGTCACAATCAAGATGGTATTAGAAGACCCAGGATATAGGGTTGACCACAGTTTATATATCTTTTCAACCCTATTCTTAACATTGAGTACAGGCTATTGGATAGCAATTAACTGTAGTAAATCTTTAACGTGGGAACACATTTTAATCCATGCCCCCCAGCTAGTTAGCTCATGCTCACTAGGACCCTGAGGGTCTCATTTCTGTAGCCCCACATTTACATCAGGGATGCCAGCCAGCCTAGCAAAAGGTATATCTGGCAGGATGCCCCTTGTTCACAGGTGTAAAACCTGACACTCACAAACCACTCTAGTTTGAGGCGTCTCCGCCTTCAGGAAAACAGGGAAGGTGATAAAATCCTTTAAACAGTGCTTAGGTCCTAGACATTGGGTCGCCCCTCTGACCATATGCTTACTTGTATGCAAAGGAATTTCCTCTGGGTTTTATCCCTGCCTTGGGATACAGTATTACAGGTAAAATACAAACATATTAAAATATCCGGTTCTGTTAGGTCCAGTGGGTCCAAACTACCCAGATCTCAATGCCGGAACTGGGACACCATACGGTCCACGTTTCAGCCCGCTATAACCTTTGGAACCGGAGTTACACAAATACCACTTAAACCGTTTCCTATTTTAATACAAAAAACTCCGCTGTAAATTAAATCACGGTTTTTCACTAAATCCCCATTGAAAACAACGGGCTCCGCCGCCATAGACTTTCAATGGCAAACCGCCACCGTTGAAGTCTATGGGGTTTCTCCGCCATAGCCGGTCAATGGAAATTGGCCGCCGTTGAAGTCTATGGGAGAATTCCCGAACTTTCAAGGGGGTCCATACTCCGTCGGGTTGGTCCAAGAGGGTCAAGGATGGTTCTGCAGCCATGCCGGAGCAGTGCCTACAGGTACTCCAAACCCTGGTCCTCTGGACCCTCCGGAACCGGAGGTATGGATTCATGGTTTGTAGCTTTTCGGACTTAGTCAAATTCCTGAGCTGTTTCTGCCGCCGCCATTGGAACCTATGGTGCGACCCGCTCTCTCGGCATGACACTTCTCGGGGGTCCAGGATTCGGGGACCCGGTGGCGGTCGAGTGGGGGGAGGTCTAGGAACTAGGGGCAAAAATAATTTTATTTCTGGGTGCCCTAGAACTGTAGATTCCCACGCCACTTAACATTGAACTTGACTAATCAGTGATCAAAGCTCTTTTTCAGAAAAAGTATCCGCTTTGCGGTTTTGCGGTTTGGACGGCAGCCAACTCGTTCCTGGAAAGCGCCGTCAAAGAATCTCCATTGAAGTCAATGAGCCCCTTGACTTACAATGGGAAACCGCCGCTCCTCCTCTCGGACGCCACCTGCTGGTCTTCGAGGGAAACAGGTCCAAAACAGCAAGATCCGCCATTGAAATGCATTGAGCTCTAATGGCGGCCTACGGGACTCTGCAAAATGGTGCCTGAAAAGGCGGGAAAATTACACAAAGGGCTATAATCACTAAAGAACTATTAACCCTTGCCCTCCCGGATGGATCCTAGTGTGTGTGTGATGCAGATTGTAGTATAAGGGAATGAACCCCAAGTGTCCGGTGCTCCCAATATCCACAACAGGACTGGTATTAGTGGTGTGTAAACAGTCTCTGGTACATGTATAAAAGAAAATGAACAGCTACTGGGCAGGCTTAAAGATCCTGTGTGAAGGAGAACAACAGCCAGGCTCTGGCAGATAACGGTATGGAGTGCAACCTGGGTGGGGGGCTAGTGCACAGGGGAAATCCGAGACAAGAAAAGAGGCAACCAAAAGGCCACCCCTCTCGTGTGCTCACACTGGAAAAGCCTGCTGCCCTTACCCAACCCGGTCTCTTCAATGCCTGTGTCTGGCTGGTCTCGTCTCCTCGGGTGTCGCGCTGGCGTGTGACGTCATCCCGAGGGCCGGCAGCTATGCTGCGGATGGTAGTAAAGAGCGCCCTGGGTCTCAGCGATCCTGAATCTCTTTAAGCGGGCGTAATGAATAATTTCTATGTGCTCATCAGGAGGGGAATCATGAAGGTCAGCTCCCAGCTCTGCTTCGTAGCTTGCGTGCTCCACACCGGTAGTCGCAGTAACGTGAATTGAAGTTGGTGGGTGGTCACAGCAACAGGAACTCAGCCGGATGCATAAATGAATAAAAACAGCTTTATTGCACTATAGTGCTGCGCATCACAAAACAGAGAACACCTCTGACGCGTTTCGTTCCGTGCAGGAACTTTATCAAAGACTCTTTGATAAAGTTCCTGCACGGAACGAAACGCGTCAGAGGTGTTCTCTGTTTTGTGATGCGCAGCACTATAGTGCAATAAAGCTGTTTTTATTCATTTATGCATCCGGCTGAGTTCCTGTTGCTGTGACCACCCACCAACTACAATTCACGTGTGTGTGATGCAGACACTGATATAACAAGATATAACAATAAAGCATGGGGACGGGGAATATACATTTTCATGCTATAACAAGGGTTAAACCACATTTCTGGACCGCAGCCCAGTTAACCCCTTGTCTCCCTGGTGAGGTCAGGGGATGGCCAAATGGGGTGCAACCCCTTTATTACCGGGCCACCCCCTTTCTCCCTCTACAAAATATTTAAATAGGGCTTAACCAGGGCATGGGAGAGTTCTGCATTGCAATGTCTATGCAAGTTGTTATTTCTCCTGTGTTTCAAATCAGGTGGACACTTGCAATATTTCAGCTAGGACAAGCTCCCATGAGGGCAGATTTTCAAAATACTGGATATCCGTGCTAATCACCGATGCACAGTTCTGACAAACACCTACAGAAGGTTAAAAGACGTATGCCAGTTGCACTATTAAACAAATGTTTTCCATTGCCAACTATGAATATTTGTGTTCAATGTTGGCCAATACATGCAGGGTTTAGTTTATGAAGTGTGTTTGATGGGGGTGTCAATAGGCAGCCAATTAGGATATGTGACTTTTACTGAGTCCACTAGTGATTTCATTTTGCTATGGTGCATGGAAGGCGTGGCACAGTAAATGCACTAACTCTGCAAACAATTACACTGCAATGGAGCTTGCTCCAAATTCCGGTGTGATCTCCTTGTGACCTTGGTCAAGTTACTTTATCTAAACCTCCAAAAATTGCTACTTCTGTCCATGTTATACAATATAAATATTGTAGGAAGTCATGATAATATTAATTGCTGTTATTTATTATTAATATTAGTGGGGATTATAATTTCTATGTACTGTTTTCTGGTGTATTGATATTACTATTAGGGACCAAATTATTTGTACATCATGAGTTCAACTTTAGTGTAAAATGACTTAAATTAATATAGAATACTTAATAATACATATACAGTAAGTCCGTTCATGTTCTGCAGTCCAGAAATTGCTTTTGTGACTTATAAGGATGCCAAACTGTGTCCATTGAGGCTATCTCGCCACCCTTTAGGTGGCGTTGAAAAAACTGTGAGTTTTTAGAAGCGGTTTGGATAACAAAGCTACGGGAATTGCAGTTGCTGTAAAAAAAGAATGTGCAATGGCTTTTTTGACAAACTGATGGGATTGGCAGAGCCGGAGTGAAACTGCGCCTAAGATAACTTTTCCACACTGATTGGACATTCGAGAACGGCTGAGAGAATAGCAAAGCATGCCAATCCAATCGGAAAGGGTTCTTTAGACAATGATTGACACAAATTCGAGTTACTATAATAGGCCCTACTATCTCCGGTACCAAGGATGCTGAAGCAAAAGTCTATGGCTCCAAAGACAGTATCTGCCACAATCGCGCCTCAGGGTGTCCATGTTTCTGAACGAGACCCCTGCAGCATTAATCCTCCGGTTTCGCAGCCACCGTGGTTGTGTGACCGCGAGTGGCAGCAGCATTAAAGAAAGTTAGCTTCAATACATCAGTGTAATTTTACAGAACTTTTACCTCTCCAATCTGTAGCAGCAAGATACAATGGGGATTATTCATGAAATTACAATAGCGCCAATGGGACACTACTGCACCGACACTGCTATTAATATTTCACTTTGTTTAATTATCCCCAATGTAATTAACTTATCTCATAACATAGATACTTCTAGCATTACTGCTAAGGAAATACAGGTGGTTTTGCAATAGTAGAGAAAAAAGCAAAGGACTACAGATGACTCCTCCAAAAGAAAATCACTTAAATGCACACCGCAGTCAATAAATTCTAACATTTAATGGAAACCTGATGAAACCATTATAGCCATGGCTGGTCCAGCTATCTCTCTACCTTCCCTGTCACGTAAGTTCTAATAAGATGTAGACAGTGACAGGCTATCCTATGGGGGTTTCCCCCTCCTCATGCTGACTTCCTGAGTGGCAGGATTGGAGATGACACAGGGATCTGTGATAGCCAATGGTGGTACAGATATTGGGCCCTCCCACTTTGAGCTTCAGGAAGGAAGTGCCTAAATTATAGATTGAAGTTCAGCCCCTTAGGGGTGAGACCTTCAGTTGGTTTCCAGCTTGGCATGGGGTAGGAGAGTGTTGGAGACGTCGCCTCCCGACTGGGAGGGAAACATATACTCAGCCTTATGGGCTGAGGGCAACAAGCTACTCTAGCAAGGCCTCAATTTTACCCGCAGCCTAGTACCATCCAGAAGCCAGGGATCTATCAAATCATCAGAAGCATACGCTGTAACCGCTGACACCGGCAGTGGCTGCTATAATAAAGATCACCCTCATTTATACTTCTGGCTCGGCGGCAGTCTTTTGGACAGAGGTATTGGGGGTAAAGGTTGTCATGGTGGGATTGCCTTCAGCTCTGCTGAACCCACTATGTCTGGAGGAGCTGACACCAAAAGGAAAAAAAACAGCGGATCCCCAAAAAGACTGTCCTATTCCACCACACCATCATGGGCAACCCATCTCTCCTGTTCCCTCGCAGGTAACCAGCGCTACATCAGCAGTAGCCTACCCAAGTTGTCCTAGAGGGGGGGATGATCTGCTACACCATGTACTACACCACATATCATATCTCCCAGGGGGGGGTCATGTGCTACACCATATATCACAGTAAACTAAAATGAGAGGTAGGGGTATTCCCAACAATTGGAGAGAAAAGATGTATGAGTGACACACTGTCTGCATGTAACCTATTAATGGTTAAGTATATAATAAACTAGCTGAGAGACCCGGCGTTGCCCGGGATGTAATGTTTCTGCTCCTCTCTCTCTCCTCTCTCCTCCCCCCTCTCTCTCTTTCCCTGTCTCCCCCCTCTCTCTTCCCCCCCTCTCTCTTCCCCCCCTCTCTCTCTCTCTCTCTTCCCCTGTCTCCCCCTCTCTGTTTGTCCCCCGTTCCCATCAATCCAGCTCCCCCCCCCCTTTACAGGTCCGGTCCCCCGACCCCTTTCCAGCTCCATTCCCCCCGTCCTTTACAGCTTCATGCAGTGTGTGTGTGTGTCAGTCAGTGTGTGTGTGTGCGTCAGTCAATCAGTGGGTGTGTGTGCGTCAGTGTGTGTGTGTGTGTGTGTGTGTGTGTGTGTGCGTCAGTCAGTGTGTGTGTGTGTGTGTGTGTGTGTGTGTGTGTGTGTGTGCGCGAGTCAGTGTGTGTGTGCGCTCGCCAGTCTGTTTGTACACGTCAGTCAGTGTGTGTGCGCGTCAGTCAGTGTGTGTGCACATCAGTCAGTGTGTGTGTGTGTGCGTCAGTCAGTGTGTGTGTGTGTGCGCGTCTGTCAGTGTGTGTGTGTGCGCATCAGTCAGTGTGTGTGTGTGTGTGCGTGTCAGTCAGTGTGTGTGTGTGTGTGTGTGTGTGTGTGCGCGTCAGTCAGTGTGTGTGGGTGCGTCAGTCAGTGTGTGTGTGCCAGTCAGTGGTGTGTGTGTGTGTGTGCATCAGTCAGTGTGTGTGCCACTCAGTGGGTGTGTTTGTGCACGCGGCAGTCAGTGGGTGTGTGTGTGCGCGTCAGTCAGTGTGTGAACGCGCGTCAGTCAGTGTGTGTGTGTGTCAGTCAGTGGGTGGGTGCCAGTCAGTGGGTGTGTGTGTGCGCGCGTCAGTCAGTGTGTGTGTGTGCGTCAGTCAGTGTGTGTGTGCCAGTCAGTGGGTGTGTGTGTGCGTCAGTCAGTGTGTGTGTGCCAGTCAGTGGGTGTGTATGTGCGCGCATCAGTCAGTCAGTGTGTGTGTGTGTGTGCGCGCGCGCGCCAGTCTGTGTGTGTGTGTGCGCGCGCGCGCCAGTCTGTGTGTGCGCATCAGTGTGTGTGTGCGCATCAGTCAGTGTGTGCGCGTCAGTCAGAGTGTGCGTGTCAGTCAGTGTGTGCGCGTCAGTCAGTGTGTGTGCATCAGTCAGTGTGTGTGCGTCAGTCAGTGTGTGTGCGTCAGGGTGGTGACAGCTGCTGGCGGCACCCGGCTTCCCGGCCCGGCCGCGGGGGGGAGATGATGAGGTACCTGGCTGCTGGTGCTCCCGGCGGTAGTATGTGAGGCGGCGGCAACGTGTGAGAGACGGCAGCGTCGGTTACTCGGCGGGAGGCGGCGTGTCGAGAGGTGAGGTGGAGATGGGGGGGGCGTTTGAAGTGAGACTGTGGTGCCAAGGAGCGGGCCCCACGGTGCAGAGGCTGGGGTTTGGTGTGGGGGGGGGGAATGTAGGGAGAGGTGAGGCTCCTCGGCGCCACTGGCCGTGTTTGGTGTTTGGTGTGGGTGTGGTGGGAGGGAATGTGGGGAGAGGAGAGGTGAGGTGGTGGCGGCGGCACTGAGGAGCGGGCAGCGTTGATAACTGTGGCGGCGGAGCGGGGAGTGTGACCAATGAGGCGTGCGGGGCTGGTCCACGGACCAATCTGATTGGCCAGAGGGTGAGTGACAGACCAACTGTCCAATCAGATTGGCCTTTGGGACAGACATACAACGTTTTGAAAAATATAGATATAGATGTCACAATGTCCCTAATAGCTCGTGCACTGTCAGGGATAGCTAGAAATAACCAGGGACATAGCGTGGATAGGTAATTGATGAATGGTGCTTCACAAATAAATTAATGCTCTGTTACTGATGAGCAAATTCAGTTGGTGCATTTCCTACATCACCATTGCTAGCTGATTGTGTATTAAACACATTTTTTATTCAATCTGGAGTTGCCCTGGAATTTTTGTTCGATTTACAATGCAGCTGTGCTCCTGCTCTTCTACACATCTGTGACATAGCGTGGATAAAAATGCCACAACTGGAGTGCAAATCAATAGTGTTTCTAAGCACAGTAAATCAGTGAATAAGTAAGTAAAACGCTATCAATATAACCTGTGCTAGGATTCTCTCTTTCTCATTACTGTGTGCTCATTTGCATGTCTTAGGCTGAGTCCATGCTCCCAGCTTGCTCGCTGAGGCGCGCCAGGGGCGGGCGCGTCACTGGCCGGGGGCGGGCCAGTGACGTCACGGAGCTGGTTCTCCCTCATTGGGCGAACCTCTCACGTGACCGGCCTATCGCGCCGGCAAGCGGGGGAATTTTAAATTCCCCTAAGACCTGCGCTTCCGCGCGCTTGCTCTAATTGCGGCTGTAGGGGCTCAGTGCTGAGCGGGAGCGCGCCTCAGCGCGCTTCCGCCAGCAAGCAAGTAACATGGCCGAGGCCTTAGACAGGTCTGCAACCCTGCCTTTCAATATTATCGCCCAGCACACACTGCAGGAAGGGATTCTGGGAAATAACATGCAAATGAGCACACAGTGCCACCTTTTGCTTCAAATCCATTTTGACATGGACCCCTATAAGCTTATGCTTGCTGCATTGCACAGCTTTTCAGCACAGCCTTGGTTAAGATGCATAGCCAGTAAACCCACCCACAGATGTTTTTTCGACCTTTTGGGTCTCATCAGTGTGAGGCTGGTTATACTGGCTTTGCAATTTGAAGTTACAGTATGGTGGGTAAAAAAGTTTTAGGAACATTTAGTCAATGTTTTTCTTTAACAAATTTTCATCCTCAAGAGTTTGTTTCCTTTTCTTTTTATGCCATGATAATTCAGAAATATCTGTATGTATGTTTTAGATTTTTTTAAGTAGAGTTTGTGAGATTGTAAAAACAGTTTTTGCGGGGGAGCTCAGGAATGAGGTGTGAGTTCTAGGCGAGAGTGGATAAATGCTTTTTCCAGCATACTTCTTTATTAATTTAAAATATGCCACTGTACATTTGTTTAAAGTTATTTGATTTCTTGTGGTTTCCACTGAAATGTTTGGGGGAATAACACCTTAAACCCCGAAGTTTCCAGCCATTTTGGCAGTGAGAAATAAAGAAATCTGCTGCTTTCTGAAAGAAAAAATATCAAATATGTGGTTAGGGATAACTCAAATGTGATTTTTTTTTTGCATGACAGTAACAAAATGCTAAATTGATGTATTTATTTACAAACTCATGTACTTTAAGACATTGTGAGACCCCTTTCCTCTTACACTTGACATCACAGTGATATCTAGAATTGATTCATTTTAACAGTGGATTGCACCTGGAATGGATTTTCTTGTCCATCACTGTTTCAACTGTAATTATGCTCCACTAATTGCTCTATATACTGCTGTAGGTAAGAACTTCACAGGTCTAGAAGGAAAGGTCAAGTGAAGGTTGAGTGTTTCTAGCATGATTTCCTCTGACCTATAAGTGTTCAGCTGGTCATCTGTCACAACTCATCGTAAAACAAAACTCAATTGCTAGTTCTCAGACGTTTTCCAGTCTCTTCCACAAAACAAAATGTAAAATGATTAGCATTGAGTTAAAGCAGCAAAAACCCTTGCACCAAATGCCTTTTTTTTAGTTCTAGGTTTGAAGCAGGGAATCTCCGGAGCTGAACTGTGTTAATTTCAGCTCCGGGACCCCATGCTTCCCGAAATACTTACCTCCGTATGGTGTGTTGGTATCTATACAGCCAGGGAACTCGTGGGGCGATGAGCCGAAATGGCAGTTTCAAATGTCCTGGGTAACGAGGGCCAATAGGAAGCAGTGACATCATTCCATGTGGCTTACTATTGGCCCAGGACTGGGACATTTAAACTAAAATCAGAAACCGGCACTCCCTATGGAAGGAAGCATCTTGGGAAGCAGAGGATCCCCTGAGCTGAAATTAACCCAGGTCACCTGCTTCAATCCTAGAACTAAAAAATAAATTAAAAAAAAACATGTTTTTTTGGGGGGGGGGGGGGTTTGCTGCTTTAAGACATTCCTATTATCCTGAATAACATGCTTATTAATATAATCTACTGATACTATAGTAACCTAAGGAAAGAAAACCAAAACCGTGTTAATGTCTTAGTCAAAGGAGCTGAAGTCAAACGTGAAATCTGATAAGTCAGCACCAACCAGTTAAAGCCTTCTCAGCCTATATCATGTTATATCCTGTTTACATTAATAAATGACATGACATACAGACCAATGGTACATTTTACCCTCTCCTAGTAAAATGGTAATATCATTATGGAGAGAACCCTGAAGCAACATCAAGCCAGCCCCTGGCTTTGGAAAAATGGCATCTGGTTTCTATCAAAATTGTGGTTTCTGTAGGGTTAAGGATCCCAGTAGGAACAGTATACAAGAATATACAGTAGATAGGAACATTTTGTACAAGATTTTCAAACTTAAATTTAAACCTTCTGTTGCTACAGGACTCCCTGGAATTTTGTGCTTTTTTTTTACTACAGTTTGTTCCTTGCCACATTTGACATTCTCCTTGTATGGGCCACCTGCAGATTCCCTTCACATAATTGTGTTTTGCTAACGCTCTGTCCCAGAGTTCTTCCACATTCACCTGTGCCATGTTTCAACTAAAGAGCAGGTTGACATTGTATGAGACACATTAGGGCAAAAACACATAGGGGCTTATTCTATAAGCCTTCATAAAAAAAATCGCCTGATCATTTATGCCACCAGTTTTTGGAGTGTTGCTATCACAGTATTCAGAAAGCTTAGATTACCTGTGATAGCAAAATTCCCAAAACGGGCGAGTAGCCGGCGACGTGATGATCACCTCTCTCAAAAGGGCTAACCCGGCGATTTCTTTCAGCTGCAGAGAGAGCTGCACAGAGAGAGCCGCCTTAAAGGGATGATGTCACATCCTTTTGAACTAATGTGACCTATCACATGGTACAGCTACCAATGGGATTGTCTGCAATCCCATTGGCTGTAGTACCATGTAATATAGCCATGTAGTTTTAAGAATGTGACATACCTTAAAAAAAAAAAAAAAGGTGGGCACATGATAAAGCATTCAATCGGATTGGAGCTGTACCATCTGATCCTAACATTTGACATCACAGGCCTGTTCCCTCTCATTTTAGATCAAGAAGATGACAAGACAACATCCGTTGTGGATTTACCATGGAGTTTTGGATTGACAGATGAATATAGAAGATAGAATAAAAGAAGAAAATAATTACAGATGAAGATAGAAGACGTTGACAGAAGATCAAAGAAAGAAGATTTTTTTTACCTGTTGCTGTTCTTCAAGGAGGATGGCGTTTGATTGCGGGTGATGACGTCGCGGGTCGAAAACTTCCAGATACGCCGGGAGTCGGAGGGTGAAGACTTCTAAAGGTAAATAAAATATTGAATGTATATAAATGTTTTTTTCAGGTTTTTTTATTGTATTTATTTCGTTTTATGTTTGTGATTGCTCATTGACTGATAATGTATTAATCTGTGCCCTGGGTACAGATAAATACAGTGACAGCCAATGCATTTTTTGGCAAATGTTTGTTTTCTATTGATTGTTATTTTTTTCGATTTCTGTTCATTGTTTGGATTAAATTGTTTTGAATTTGGATGGCTTGTTTTTAGTAGATTTTAGGATTGGTTAGCGTTTTAAATTAATTATTTGTTTTGTTGGCTACTGGTTTAAATTAATTAATTGATTTGTTGTCTATTGGTTTTATTTCTTTAATTGATTGGTTTGATAGATGTTTATTTATTTCTATTCTTACGTTTTGGAATAACATAATTGGAATTATTTTGCTTTTTCAGAGATAGATTAATGTAATTGAAATGTAGTTGAGGCTTTTTAGTTCTTTTATTGTTGGGGTGTTTAGGTGCTTTTGTATTTCTATGATTATTGTGTATTTTTGCCCTTAATATTTGTTAGGTTGACCATTGATGGATATAGTGGCTTATCATGCCCATATTACAGGGGTATAATATACCACTGTGCCAATCAATGGGTACAGGGTGGCGAATAGTGGGTCCTGGGTGGGTGGTTAGACCTCCCGCCTCTCAGCAGCTTCTCACCAGCCTCATGCCAACTTTTCCTGGCGTGAGGATTTTGGGAGAAACTCGCCATTCTAGAGCTAATCGAGGCTACTAGACATGCACAAGTTTCAGAACCTGCCGATAAGTGGCATATCGCAGGTCACCAGTGATCTTTCTTTGATGGATGAAAAATTTGGCGATTCATCCCTTTATCGTCTGTGACTGTAGGGGTTGCTGGCATCACAAAACTGAAATGAAGCCCAGCTAGCTACCCCTAAATCCATGTAACTTGGCTACCTATGTAAGGCTTATTTCAACGAAATGTATTTAATATCTGGGGGAGAACAGGGAATGTATAATGCACAATGTATGTGAGGTTCCTGCAGATAAATGTTTATTGAGACAATGGTTGGGAGCATGGAGGTGTTATAGACATTTGCTGAGTGAGAAATAGTGAATAATCAGGGATGGTTTCTTAGCACGCCCTCTGGCTGTTGTGGCACCAACCTAATCCATGCTCTGATTGTACAGCAGCCCCCTCCTATGCAATGGATAGCCACAGAGGGCTATATAAGGGGTGCTGTTGATCAGAAAATCAGATCTACCTTTAGAGAGCATATGAGAGACACTCTGGGGAGGAGTGTGGAGATTCCCTCAGAGGCCCATCTGAGAGAGACTTCTGGGAATGAGTGTGGAGAGCATCTCAGAGTATCTGAGAGACAGAGACATTCTGTGAAGGAGTTTGGATCTTTACAGTGACCAGCTAGAGAGATATCTCAGAGGGGCTGCTGCGTGATCAGCACTCTGAGATCCTGGATGAGAAGTGGACAGGGCAAGCCTTCTAGAAGCAGGCCCCTGCACCTAGCAAGGCTAGAGTCTACTCCCAAGGCCCCCAGTTGGTATTGTTTCTTGTTATGTACATCTTTGTTTTGTCTGCTGGCGTGCCAGAATAAACCCCATTTTATTCAACAACTTTGTCCTGTCTGGTGCTAGTGATCCCGGCGGTTTCGGTGTAAAAGTACTGGTCTCCCGTGACGTCGTCCACTTATCGAGGCTTACTGAATAGCAGTAGGCATTTTGGCCGAAAAGGCCTTGATAAGTGCCTTATCGAAGCTTATAGAATAGGCTCCATAGACTAACCCAATTTGTAGAAATATCTTCTGTGTATGTCTAACTAATGTATTTTTTTATGGCGGCAAGGATTATACTCCTAACAAATATGAATTTAGGAGTAGTCCAGTTACTCATAAGTCATCAAGGAAAGTAAAAAAACTGCTAGGGTCTTACCAATGGAAATCAAATAATTTCTACCTGCACAATAGAGTAGAGATGCACAAGTTTGAGTTTGCTTAAATATTAGCACTTTCTCCATGAAAATAAATTCGCTACACAACAGCAAAAAACACACAAAAATAACATTTGCAGGGACCCATGACAAAAATGTGCAAGGTTACTATCACATTGGTTATGTAATTATTATTTTGTGTGCAGTTGCCTATTTAGGGAAGGGAGAATGTAATTCACTGAACAGAAGTTCTGAAATGCTGTAAACAGAAACAATTGATATCTTTTAGATATTTTCATGATACATTCGAATGTACAAAAGCATAAAAGAATGGTCTTGCTGTTACAAACAATCCCTATTATTGAACTTTGACAAAGCAGCATACCCTGACCTTGTAAATTTGCACAGAAATTGAATATTATGAAGGGGTGGATGTTTCATTAGTGTTACACCGGTGTTGCCCGCAGACCAGACCCGTCCCCTGTGCCGAAGGGAGAAGTAGGGATACACGCACCCGCAGCAAAGGGAGTGAGTCCAGAGTGTGGTGTTAAGCATTGCCAGGCCAGATATAAGTAACGTAGACAATACTTGCCGTTACCGGGTATAGGAGTAGAATAGTGATTGCCTTGCCGAGGTCAGGGAGCTGAGAGATGAGGAAGGTTGAAGTCCAAGCCGTGATCGTGGGATGCCAGAGAATACGTATTCCAAGGAGAGCCGAAGTTGAGAGCCAAAGGGGGTAGTCGTACGAGCCGTGTCAGAACCTGTAGTAACCGAGAGTACACCAAACACATCCATACAGAGACTATGTCGAGCGATGAGTGAGGGCTCAGAGATGCTTGATAAGGCTGGGCTGACCAATCAGGGATGGAAGCGGGTCAGGAGGACTGCAGGGAGCCACTCTGGATAGGTGTGGCTGATACAACCCAGGTGAGCACTGGTAGCAATCTGATTACACCCGTGCGGTATACGGGGGCGGAGCCTCATAACAGGAGTGGAAGTTGAAGAGAGAAAGTAGGGCGTGCGCTCTGTAAGCTGTGTGTGCACGCGAGCAGTGTTGGAGGAGGACACACGTGTGCGTGCGGGACTGTGGACCCGCGTCTGCCACTGAGAAGGGGGAGGAGCAGTGGGGCCGCCGAGGGAAGGGGCCCTACGGCAACGGAGGAGATGACAACCCGTGGAGGCAGGTAAGCGGAGGTTGCGCTGCGCGCCCTGAGTCTCCCTGAGGGTAGTCTGTGTGTTGCGCGGACGGCGCTGAAAAATCAGATTCCTAAAATTAGGTATTGCACTCTTCACTTAAACTGTGAAAGGTACATTTGAATGTCTGTCATTGATCTCTCATCTCTGTGACCTTTTTCAGAATTTTAGTGACAGTGAATAATACATTCTATTACAGTCAAATACTATTTTTAAAAGCACAAACATGAAGTCAAGTAGTATAAGGTTTTATTGCATGTAGACCACAAACACCATAAATCATTTAGAGGATTCTCCTACCCATAAATATAATTTGGACACACTAAAATGTGATTTGCTGTCTCTTGTTCTCAAGGATGGTCATCTGAGTGGTTTCATGATGTACACCTTTACCTACACTCACATTGTATCACATTCTGTTTTTTCTTTTAGTTTCAGTTTCAGGCCTTTTTTTGTTGTTCATCTGGGAGTTGGCAATGACGCCATATGATACATATTTTATAAATGGAAAATGTGTATTTTGGGCATAACTAAATGGTGTAGAACCCCTCTCTTATTTTAGTCTCTGTCTAACTACCACTCTACCTCTTTTTTGCCCTTTGCCTCCAAGCTACTTGAGCGGCTGGTATAAAACCACTTGACTCACTTTCTCTCCTCCAACTCCCTGTTTGACTCTGCAATCTGGTTTCCACCCTCTACACTCCACCAAGACATCAATAACAAAATGTGACCAATGACCTACTCACAGCTAATTCTAAGGGTCACTTCTCCTAATTCTCCTGCATCTCTCTGCTGGCTTCATCACTTGATCACCCCCTTCTCCTGCTCAACCTACACTCCATTGGCCTCTGTGATGCAGCCCTCTTCTGGTTCAAGTCTTACCTATTCAACCACTCTTTTAATGTTTCCTTCTCTGGTTTCTCCTCCTACTCACTCCCTCTTTCTGTTGGGATCCCACAAGACTCTATCCTTGTAGCTCTGCTCTTCTCCCTCTACACCTCCTTCTCTTGGTGAACTAATACAATATTTTGACTTTCAGTATCATCTCTTTGCTGTTGACACCCAAATCTAAATCTCCTCCCCTGACCTATCCCCCTCTCTCCTGTCCCATTTCACCAACTGTCTCTGTAATCTCCTCCTTGAGGTCCCACCATTACCTGAAGCTTAACCTTTCCAAAACAGAATTAATAATCGTTCCTCCTTCCACTGTCACCCCTACACCCGAACTCTCCCTCACTGTCAATAATACCATAATCTCATCAACACATCAAACCCGTTGCCCTAGGGTCATCCTTGACTGCTCCTGCTCCTGCTCCTTTATCCCTCACATTCAAGCTCTAACTAGGTCCTCCCACCTTCACACCAAAATATTGCTAGGATACGCCATTTTCTCACTCATGATGCAACTAAAAAAGTAAATCACTAATTTATCCTGCCCCACCTTTCCTACTGCAACCTTCTCCTAGTTGGCATCCCCTCGTCTGTACCCCACTATACCACATTGTGGAATATATTGGCACTTTACAAATAAAGGATAATAATAGTGTAAAGAGTCAAAGAAAAACTCAGGACAGAAAAAAAGTAGAGGGTAAAAGAGATTTCTAATGTCAGAAGGGGATATAGGGAAATTGAGTGAGTGTAATAGAGAGAAAAAAAGTGAGAGATAGTCCAACAGGATTTTGCCCTTTTCCCGGAAAGGGCGGTTCAAGTCCAAGAAAAACAAAAAGATCAGGGGTCCCACTGTAACAGACCTTGCTCCAGGCTTATCTGCCTCCAGAGTTTCAGTTTGTGTTTCTCTGATTCAGACAGGAACAAATGGGAGCTCTGGTTTCTTAAAGCACCTTGACGAGGCAGCGGGAACCTGTTTAAGTAACCCAGCCTTTTCTGAAGCTGGGATTAACCTGGCACTGCTGGATTCCAGAACATACATAGGCCTCCTAGGCATAGTGTTGGTATTGTGAATTCACCCTCTCACAGTAATGCAATGTAGATATTGGATAATGTGTACTGTGAGGTGATATCAAATGAATGCATAGAATTGAAATAGTGCACTCACACTCTGTAACTATTTACATGCATGAGATATCAATTTGCAAACACTGCAGAAGCCAGTGAAGTGGGTACATGTAATGGGGACTAGATGTTATAGGAGCAAGCAACATTTGAACTTCTAAAAATGCTATAAGTGAAAGAGCTACAGTACAATGAATGTCTAGGTGCCTCTCATTCTCTAGCTGTGGTTATAACACAGTTAGTGCATATAAATGGGATGTTGCTGTATTTGCCTCTAAACGGTATCAATTTAAGAGACTCGTAGAGCCCATAATGTCATCTCATAATGACAATGCATTTAGTAGCATAAGTAATGTATGATAATAAAATATTTCTTGCATGCCCTCTTTGAAACTTGAGCTAATGAACTTGTACAAATTCTGCATACAAAATGCATGTTAAGTAGTTGTTCTTATTGAAATAGCTAATTATATATTTCACTGCAGTGAATCTACTGTAGGTAATGAGGTACAAGCCAATTACTGAGGCAACAAGTGAAATAAATGGATAAACAGCAATAGGAATGTAATATGGACCACAAGGTGAGCAGTTTTATTTATGTTTCATCATGTAATTGTCTACAGTGCCTTTTAACAAATGTTCACACCAACAGTATAACAAGAAAGTTGTTTCTGCCTTGCCTTCCATTTTTCAAATGTCTCAAGAATGTAAGTGTTGGTGGGTGATGTTGTTCAGTAAGTTAGTAAGGTTATGCAGGTTATGTATCAAAAGTCTTAATCTATCAGTTTTATCAAAGGAATAGTTCCCATAGGTAGCAATGGGACGAAGCACGCAGTGTGAAACGCGTAGAGGTCACGTGGGGTTGTTGCATGCTATTGGTGGAGGATCATACCAGCAATGAGAGACTTCGGGCATAACTGACAGAGAGAGTGGTCCAGACCCAGCATTAACTCCAGCAGCATCCGTTTCTCCTGGTTCTCACCATTTTGTTTTATCATCACATTGTAAGTCCTTTTACTTGGACTTTGCACTGTTGGAATATTATGTAGTACCATACAGGACTTTTTCAATATATACTTTATACTTATTCACTGTGCGCTTTCTGTTTCTTTTCTATAGCAAATTGTGGGGCGGGGGTCGTTTTGATAAATCTTGCGAATTCTTTGGGCTGCAGTTTTGCAGCTGGGAGACGTTGATACATGTCCATCTATGTATTTCTTTTTGGTGAGCCACATGTATGTCATCTTATGGGTAGGGATATATCTCAAGTACTGAACAAGTCTTTCAAGTCCCACTCATATGTAGTGAGTCTCTGTAATTGCAGGACACCTCACTCATTTCCGGCATTAATGGTCTCAGAAAAGGCTTTGTAGTTCTCACTGGCTAATCATTTCCATATATGACTCATTTTAATACTCAGACTGTGACAGCGAAAGGCAATGCGCTGGTGTTTGCAGCACATAAACTTGACACAAGAAAGGTGGGTGTGTTCCAAATTCAGGCTTTTTATTATGTATGTACTGTGTCCCCCAGAAAACAGTAGGAGACAAAATGAATGCATAAAGGCCTCCCTGGGCTTCCACAGGAATGACACAGTTTTCACTTCAAGTATTTACTTTAAGTATTCAGTCTGACTCCGTCATTACAAGAGACTGTACCTGTGAGGATGTTGTATCTATGGGTTCTTTATTTCAGTTAAATTATGCCCACGGGGCACTTTCTTTAAATACTACTCTTTTTTGCCCTTGGATGACTCACACGACAAAATGTCCTAATTACAGGGATATAAAAGAAATGATTCATCCTTTAACTTTCCAGATGCCGTCCCGGAAAAGTGAACTGTTTCCAGATCCAGCTCTGAATCATTCATACAAATAATATGGGGTCCTATTTCAGCGTATGATTATCAAAATAAATAACATATGGTGACTTAATTACGTGTTTCTTTTTCTGCTGAGGAAAGAGAAACAGAACACAATTAGGGCTTGAATGATACATTTTGTCTTGCATTATTGACACTGAGATAAACTACTGTAGGTCAGGAGCTCCCCGCCGAAAAATGCTTAATATCAAATGGATTGTCAGAATCCTGCTAAAACTAATCATATCCTATAAAATTGTCTGTTTGCGTGGGTCGTTCAACAAAGCTGTGTTCCCATACTAGAGTGTTCTGTACAAAAAAAATATAAATATAATTATTTTTCCAAGGGAGCTGTGCAGGGTGATATCTATAAAGTGACGCAATCATACAGTAAAGCAGGGGTGCGCAAACGTTTCCTTATGCGCATCCCTGCCTGCTCTCCTTGGTGCCTCGTGCCCCTCTTCCCCCCCGTTCGACCCCGGCTTCAAATGATGCGTTGGGTCATGTGACATCACGTCGTCACGTGACCCGCTGCGTCATTTGACGCCAGGTTACCAGGACGACGCGTCGCTGGAGGGGAAGGTAAGTGTATTATAGCGGCCTCGCACGGTCCCCCGGCATTTAATTTAAATGCCCGGGGGGAGAGCGCGGGACCTCTATAACTGCCGCGCCTCCCCCGAAAATCTAGCACCTCCCAGTTTGCGCACCACTACAGTAAAGAACCTGGGGAGAAACAATGATATTGTGAAAATGTCATTCACTTTAAGTATGAAAATACTGATGAAAAAAATATGGGTAAATAGGTTCCCCCCCTTCCCCTCCCAAAAAAACAGTGCTTAAATGACATTACAGATAAGTATAGATCTTGTATATTCTGATTTCTGCCTTCAAACTATTACGTTTTTTCTGTTCTATATTAAATCCTTGGCTCTGACCTTTACAAGAATGCAATATTGCATGAGTATCAATAAGTGTTGATTGGATATTCTGAACTATATCCGTAGAGTAAGCATATGAAATGAAATGATGAATTGTGGACAATTCTTCTATTTCCAGTCTCGATCCACAGAAGAAACTCGGTATATGTGTAGATTGCAGTACCTTTTTTTGTTGGATTTAAATAAAAAATCATACTTGAGTTGTTGTTTGAGTATTATTTTTACATTAGCTAAAAACTGATCCCTAAAACACAAAACATTTGCTACAGAAATATAGTGAACTTTGCTAACTGCCGCATTGTTATTGCTTTCCTCTGTCTCTACCTTGCTTGTTGGGATATTTTGCGCCTGTTAAAATAATCTCTACTGGTTTATGGAAAGTCCCATCACTTCACATCACTAAAAACAACACAATTAGTATTCCAACGGATATGTGCAATTTAATAAGAACACAGACATTTGTGTGCAGTTTTATTTTTATTATGCAGTTACATGAGAGTTCACTTTTCAGTTCAAACAAGGCCTGTAATACATTCCTGTGCGTTATATGTCCTATTTAAACAATAGGTACTGTAATATAATCTACGCTTACTTGACACATGCAGTACCGAATGTAGAAAGAAAGGTAATGTGCTGATGAACATTCAGTATGTACTATTGTAAAGATGTCTTCTATGTGTTGCAACTCATTGAAGGGGCGTTTTATGGAGAGATTATATTAGTATTATAAAGTGATCAACCTTGAGAATCACAGCACACACACACATACAGACAGGAAAGACTGTGGTGTCAGTAGGTGATTAAACCCCATTTAAAAAAAGTCACTTGAAATTCTCATATTCTTCAGAGACTATTGTACAAACAGGTCCCAAGTGAGTCAGCACCACACCTTATAAAGTCTCATGTATATGAGATTTGATTTAACCCTTGAAATGCTTGCTGGACATTTAAGAAGTTTTGAAGTCAATGTGGGTTTCCATGCGATAGCACCAGATTATCCCTGTGTGCAATATTTTATAGGCCTATTTAGTACATTACCCTTTTACTTATATACTGCCATTCACCTGCAGTATAAAAATACTGATGAAAAACATATGGGACCTTCCATCTCTGACGCAAGGGGTGATGAACTCATGCTGGTTGCTGAAATCCACTAAGGAGAAGTAAAAGAACTGTCAAAAACTGTAAAGATACCATTTGAAGTTTCTTCTCACACATGGCCGTGTGAGTAGTGTTTATATTACATCTCACTATATCTCACTGTGATTTCACCATCATTTGGTTGATTGCCAACTGTGCATCCACCAATGCACAGTTTGTGTAGAATATACTAACCGACTGACTCAGCATCAGTCTGAGTATTTTTCAGTGTCCATAATATTGCGCTCACCTTGCATTTTGTTTCTTTTGGGAAATAAGCCTATTTGCATATTTAAATCAACCAATTGGCATATTTAAATTAGCATATTTCCCAGGTCAGGGCCGCTGACAGGGGGAGGAGACCCAGGACAAGTGTCCCGGGCCCGGCTCGGCCAGCCGGCACTGGAAGTTGGGCCTGGCCAGAGGTCAGGGGCAACCAGAGGTCCAGCAGCCAATCACTGCATCCTGCCGTTGGGCCTCTAGTTGACCCGAGACACTGGTTCTCCCACCCTGATGAAGGAATCCCTCACCAGGTCTCTCTCATATGCCGGGACACAACGGAAGCTGGGTCCAGCTTCCAGCACATACCGGTGTGAGATGGAGGCCTGGCTATCAGGTGTACTATTAAACCATTAATCTGTGGTGAAACAGGTGATCCCCTACACTAGGGTTGCCAAGTGGCTTCTCCAAAAATACTGGACACAATAGTGAAAGGTGCGATGTGCTCATGACACACACACACCCCCCACTGCTTCATGCTGTTTCCTCCTCTCCATGGTCCCACCCCCAGGCCCTGACACCTCCTCCTGATTGGCAGCATTACACAGAAGCAGCCAATCAGGATGAAGGAAGCTGCCCAGACCCCTAGCAACAGCGTTGCTGTCTCCCTGCTCTGGGAAATCCCCAAGCCGGTCAGGTTACTATTTTCAGAGAGGTAATACAGGACACATACAGTACATGTCCAGTATTGCCTCTCATTTTTTACTGGACAGAGTGTCCAAATACAGGTTCAATAATGGACACCTGGCAACCCTACCTGCAGCTGGACTGGTGACCCTCCCTAAATTCTCAAGATATCCATGATTACATCAATTATACAAGAGTACTTGCCCAGTGGGTACAAGACGATTCTGCTTCGCTCCGGCGGTCAGTAAAAAGCTGCAATATCAACACAAGGCGGTATCACATGGAAAAGATTAGTCCAAAGACACAATATACTTTTTGGTTTTCTTGCATCAATTTAAGGCCAAATATACTCTAAGTACATAGTCCCAACATTGTTACACACTCACAGTTCAAATGTCTTGGACTTAGAAAAAATACTTTAGTCTGAATTTTCCACTGTTATATTTCCAAACACATTATTTTTAGACACTGCTAAACCATTTACCGCAGAACAAAATGTTCAAGCTTTCAAAGTCTGAACTAAATATTTGAATGCGCTCTAAAGTACAGTTATAGTCAATTACAGCTTTAAATACATGGGCATTTGTTTATCATTTTGATACATTGCTAGTTTAAACTTTAAAAAAATTAAAGAGGCAATTACCCCAAAAATAAAGGAGAGCCCTACTTACCATTCATTTTATTTTATTTTTCATTTATTTTAGGCATAAGAGAGAGCAACAATGTTTCGGGCCTTTTATCACCTGTTCCTAAAGTAAATTGAAACTGATGTCAAACGACAGTATTTGTTTTTACAAATTTTTATCATGGAACCAACTTATCCATATTCTTTTTCTATATATTTTAATGAAAAATAGAGTTATTATTATATACTGTTAAATATGTTACAAGGGACTACAGCGCTCCTAGAAAACAACATTTGACATTATAGAATCTAATGACAGTTTAAAATATAGTCTCTTAGACCAGGGGTGCGCAAACGTTTCAGCCTGCACCCCCCTGCCTGCTCTTCCCCCCCCCCTGTCTGCTCTTCCCCCTCTGCTTGCCCCCCCCTCCCCCCCCTTACCTGGTGTCCGGCATCTTCTGACATCTCCTTCCCATGGCAACGCAATGTTATGTGACCCTGCGGCATCATTTGACGACGCGTCGCTGGAAGCCACCAGAAACAAGGTAAGGGAAGTTACAGAGGCTTCGCGCGTTTTTATATTTTTGGGCTATTAAGACCAATAAAGTCATGTAAATTTTACTTATTACCAGTCTCATCATTCACCAGCGGTGCCCAATTTTTGCCTTTTTACTTTTCTACTACCGATTTGGAAGCACACTTTGGGACAGATGAACTAGAGGTGAAGGATAGGTAAAGGATTTTGCTATGTTCATAGCTGTGTGTGGTGCTGGAGTATTAGCCAATTCACCTTGGGATTAGCTGGGATTAGCTGGGATTAGCTGCTGTCTGTGAGGAATCCTCATGGGGGAGCGTCGCCTTCATTGACGTCACAGCTATATTGACGGCCCAGGTGATTACAGCACATTACGGATGTACAGGCACCAGCAGGGGATTCGGTGGACGTGATCGTTGTGTCACGTTGGATCAGGTGAGCTCGCCTTTGTATATTCCGTTTCTCATCTTTGGAACAACACTAGACCCAATACTAGATCCTTTGGCGGTATTGTTCATAACGGAGAGGCAGGACAGGCTCACACAGCTCCAGGCGGGGTTACCTTACGGACACAGTTCTGACGCCCTATGCTTTCTATGTCCTACTCTGCATATAGGTGACCTGGATTTATTACTCTTATATTCTTATCAGTGCCTATACCTGCACCACACACATATCAGGACTTTATTAATTATATTTTGTTCCCTACCATCTTTATTACATCTTCATTACATCTTCTACTAAGAGAAAATATAATACACAAGAGAAAAAAAACAAGCCCCTATTAGGTGTACCCTATTGGATATTGTTACTGTGTTTCTCTAAGGGGTTATTATACCTCCATCTACATGCAAATTCTTTTGCACTGACATTTCTCTGACTGGAAGAAGCGGGACTTGTTTTTTCTATTGCCGTGGACTGTTAAGGATCCGTGACGCACCCGATTATGCGGGTCGTGCGACGCGCTACCCGGAAGTAAGATCCGTACGGAACTCGGTGCTGTGGCTGGTGTAATAACGCAAGCCACTGATGGACTAACCGGAGAGCAACAATCCCAAAGGACAGCTGAGGCAGCTCACGAAACAGGAGACAGATTCTCTTTGCACATCCGTAACAGAGTTCAAGTAGAGCGATCCAAACGGAGTCTAGTGCCTTGACGGATGACATCCCCTACAGACGGATCCTGAATTTGGTTGAAGTCTGGGCATACACTGCATCCAGTTGGTAAAATGTGCCAAAATTCATGTATTGCCTGAAATAATTATCTTTTTGTACGTGCATTAATTATCACCTTCACTCTAATTCAATATATTTAATTGATTTGTTGAGTTGTGCGCTGTTTTTTTGTTTTTGTTTACTAGCTTTGTTGGGTGTTGAGCCATCCCAAGATATACAGCAGCAGACTCCCTAATCACTGTAAAGGTTTTTTTCCTTGACTGATTATCACTATTCACATATTTAGTTGTATATATAATATTTCACTTATTCAACACTATTTGTTGTATAGGTTACATTGAGTAATCACCTACACTCTTTGGTGGGTTGAAGGTTTATATTTAGATTTTATATAATTAGTAGCGCTGATTTTTCACCTTTTTTGTCACTAAACTGATTGCTAACCTAAAACAGAAATACGGGTAGGCTCTGCAAGAGGTTCACACTCTCAGCACAGAGGTGGAACACTCATGCCAGGATGGCCATGGTCTAAACACAGAGCTGGGTATGTTGAAGGAAGCCTATGAGAATGCCCTGAGTGATTTAGAGACTATAAATAGAGAGAATGCAAGTCTGAAAGAGGAAAATTCAGATTTGTCTGACCAGGCCAAGGAGAAGCAGTGGGTCCTGCTAGAAGGAAGTATCCTGGCTGTTAATAAAGCAAAAGTTCTGCAGGAGCGTCTGAGTACCCAGTGTGTCCCCACAGAGCAGAATGAGGAGCTGAAGGTCACGTTAAGCATCACAAGAGAATCGCTGGAGGCGGAGCTAAGAGGCCAGAAACTAGAGCAAGAGATGGAGAAGCAGAGAGGCTGCTCCATCCCCAAAAGTCAGTACATTCAGGAGAGAAAGGTGTGGAAATTGCAAGCAGCGCCGACCCTGGTGATGAAATCTGCAGAGCTCCAAAATATGAAGGATGCGCTGATGTAAACTCAGAGGAATTACAAGGAAGAGATGGAGACCCTGAGAGGAGAATTGCAGGATGCAATCAAGAAACAGGTCTCTCATTGAGGAACTAGACCTGCTCCAAAGAGAGAAGCATTCTGACACTTCAGAAACATTACAAAGCATTTATCCAAGGAAGGATGGCGAGAAAAAACTATTTGCATAAACGCTCTCTGACTGTCACCATATAGTCCACCTACAGAGGGAAAGCTCGCCTGCTGTTTCAGCAGAGTAAAGCATCTCAGGTTATTCAGTAATTCTGGCGAATGAGGTGGCAAAGAAAGAAGTATCAATACTTGAAGGAATGCGTCATTCTACAACAGTTAAAGGTTAGGAAGTATCAGCAACAAAGACGCTAACGAGACGTGAGAAAAGCTGCTAGAGTGGTTCAGTCTGGATATCAATCCTACCTGCTAACCAAGCAAGCTGGGTGTTCCTATAAGCATATCTGCAATGTTGTTGCAGTATTACAATTTGCTATAATGATGGAGTCTCTAATAATAATAGGATGGAAAGGTATCCCCGATTGTATGTGGTTAAAAGCTTCACTGGAAGTCCAGTGGTACTCCCGTCGGAGTAAGTGAATGAGTTAAGTGGCCAGCCTGACACTGCACTATGAGACCGAGATGGCCGATGCCGGCAAAATGCTGGACCTCGCGGCAAATGGGAAGGCCTGGCTGCAGCTAGAGCTGGACAAGATCTGGGAGAACCACCGACAGCTGCAAGTCAGAAATAGAGAACAGGATTACAGGGAATTAACATTTAGTACTAAATTGGTGAAAGCGATTCCACTGCTAAAAGAGATATGTTGGTCACAAAAGGAGACCATTGAAAGTGAACTCAATGCCCTCACTGTTGACAAAGAGGAAGGAGAAACAGTTGATTTTGATAGTGCTGCTTTTATTCCAGAAGCAGATAGGCACCCTCCTGAGACTACTGAGAACGAACTCCTTGATCTGGTATTCAAAAATCCAGATCCTCAATTTCATTTGCTGTGTTCAGATGATTAACAAATTAGTGAAGACACCCAGGCCACTACAAAGATGTTTTAGCCAAGTGGGTGGCAGTTCCGGCAAATATAAAGTGGATGGAAAATCATGATCAATTTATTAATCAGGGATTCTATAATCCCTACACTCACACAGATTTTTAACTCTTCCCTCTACTCTGGTACCTTTCCATCCTCCCTCAAGCATGCAACCATTATACCATTACTCAAAAACAGCAAGATTGACCCTACCTGTCCTTCTAAATATCGACCTGTCTCCCTCCTGCCTTTTGCCTCCAAACTCCTTGAACGTCTTGTATTCTCTCGATTGCTACACTTTCTCAACACCTATTCTTTTCTAGACCCTCTACAATCTGGATTCCGCACTGCTCACTCGACTGAAACAGCCCTCGCTAAAATAACTGATGACCTCCATGCTGCCAAAGACAGAGGTCATGACACTCTGCTCATATTACTCAACTTCTCTGCAGCATTTGACACCATGGACCACCCTCTTCTCCTTCACATTCTCCATACTCTTGGTATTCGGAACAAAGCTCTATCCTGGATCTCCTCTTACCTCTCCCATCGTACTTTCAGTGTCTCTTTTGCTAACACCTCCTCGTCCTCTATTGATCTCTCTGTGGGGGTACCCCAGGGCTCTGTCCTGGGACCCCTTCTCTTTTCTCTATATACATTCTCTCTAGGTGACCTAATCACATCTTTTGGGTTTAAATATCACCTCTATGCTAATGACACACAAATTTATCTTTCAACCCCTGACCTTTCACCTGCTATACAGACCAAAGTTTCTGAATGTCTCTCTGGAATATCATCCTGTATGGCCATCCGCCGACTGAAACTTAACATGGCAAAAACAGAGCTCCTTATACTTCCTCCCAAACCTGGCCCTACAACCTCCTTCCACATTAGTGTTGGAAGTACCATCATTCACCACAAGTAGCCCAAGCACGCTGCCTAAGGGTCACACTCGACTCCTCTCTCACATTCACCCCTCACATTCAAAACATATCTAAAACCTGTCGCTTTTTCTTCCGCAATATAACAAAGATACGCCTTTTCCTCTGTTGCTCGACTGCTAAAACTTTGACTCAGGCTCTCATTCTCTCCCGCCTCGATTACTGTAACCTCCTGCTGTCCGGTCTTCCTGCCTCTCACCTGTCTCCCCTACAATCTATCCTAAACGCTGCTGCCAGAATCACTCTACTATTTCCGAAATCTGTCTCTGCGTCTCCCCTGCTGAAATCACTCTCCTGGCTTCCTATCAAATCACACATCTCGCACTCAATTCTCCTCCTCACATTTAAAGCTTTACACTCTTTTGCTCTTACTTACATCTCAGCCCTAATTTCTCGCTATGCACCATCCCGACTCTTGCGTTCTGCTCAAGGATGTCTTCTTTCTACCCCTTTGTATCTAAAGCTTCTCCAGCCTTAAACCTTTCTCACTAATTGCCCCGCACCTCTGGAATGTCCTTCCCCTCAAAACATGACTACCACCCTCTCTATCCACCTTTAAGACCCACGTTAAGACACACTTGCTTAAAGAAGCATATGAGTAGCACCATGGCTAATACTATACACAATACATAAAGCTTGTCCCCCTGCACACACACTTATCAGAACTCCCTCCTACTCTCTCTGTACGTTCTCACCACCAATTAGAATGTAAACTCCCCAGAGCAGTTACTCCTCTTCTGAAATGTTACTTTTATGTCTAAAGCACTTATTCCCATGATCTGTTATTTGTATTATTTGTTATTTATATGATTGTCACATGTAGTGAAGCGCTATGTACACTAATGGCGCTATATAAATAAATACATACATAAATTAATATTGACTGCGTGCAAGATACAGCAAGTGTTAAAATGAAGTCTGAGGATGTAATGGACTGGAAGTCAAAAAAAAAAACACGTGTTGGAACTAACCGATAAAGTTACACGTGCAGACTATGTCACGACAGTTTAGCATTGTAGCATGACTTGCTAGTGCTATTATAGCGTATATTATGCCTCTAGAGCAGCGGTGCGCAAACTGGGGGGCGCGCCCCCCTGGGGGGGCGCAAGATTGTTTAGGGGGGGCGTAGGAAGCAGCGGCGATTTTGCCAGGAGCAGAGGGAAAAAAGCCGTCTGCAGCTGCAATTTTTCTTTTGGCCATTAGGTGGCGCTGTGCTGCGCTGTGCTACAGTACACAGCAGCATCTTGTTGCTTCCTGCATCAGCGACATGGGGAGAGGGGGTGAGTGAGACTGGGACATGGGGGAGTGAGACTGGGACATGGGGGAGTGAGACTGGGACATGGGGGAGTGAGACTGGCACATGGGGGGAGTGAGACTGGGACATGGGGGAGTGAGACTGGGACATGGGGGAGTGAGACTGGGACATGGGGGGAGTGAGACTGGGACATGGGGGGGGTGAGACTGGGACATGGGGGGGAGTGAGACTGGGACATGGGGGGGAGTGAGACTGGGACATGGGGGAGTGAGACTGGCACATGGGGGGGGAGTGAGACTGGCACATGGGGGGGAGTGAGACTGGGACATGGGGGGGGAGTGAGACAGGGACATGGGGGGGGAGTGAGACTGGGACATGGGGGGGAGTGAGACTGGGACATGGGGTGAGTGAGACTGGGACATGGGGGAGTGAGACTGGCACATGGGGGGAGTGAGACTGGGACATGGGGGGGGGTGAGACTGGGACATGGGGGGGAGTGAGACTGGGACATGGGGGGGAGTGAGACTGGGACATGGGGAGTGAGACTGGCACATGGGGGGAAGTGAGACTGGCACATGGGGGGGAGTGAGACTGGCACATGGGGGGGGAGTGAGACTGGCACATGGGGGGGGAGTGAGACTGGGACATGGGGGGGAGTGAGACAGGGACATGGGGGGGGAGTGAGACTGGGACATGGGGGGGAGTGAGACTGGGACATGGGGGGGGAAGTGAGACTGGGACATGGGGGGGGAGTGAGACTGGGACATGGGGGGGTGAGACTGGGACATGGGGGGGGGAGTGAGACTGGGACATGGGGGGGTGGGAGAGTGAGACTGGGACATGGGGGAGTGAGTGTGAGACTGGGACATGGGGGAGTGAGTGTGAGACTGAGGCATGGGGAGGGTGTGAGTGACATGAGGGGGGTGAGAGTGTGAGATGGGGAGGGGGGTGAGAGTGAGTGTGACATGGGGAGGGGGGGTGAAAGAGCTACATGGGGATGGGGATGAGAGAGACATTGGTGGGAGGGAGGGAGACACTGGCAGGAGGGAGAGAGACACACAATGGCTGGAGGGAGAGTGTGAGAGAGACACCGGGTGGAGGGAGAAACAATAGCTGGTTGGAGAGTGCAAGAGAGACACTGGGGGGAGGGAGAGGCAATGGCTGGAAGGAGAGTGAGAGACAATGGAGGGAGGGAGACACTAGGGGGAGGGAGAAAGAGAGAGAGACACACAGGGGGAGGGAAAGAGAGTGGGGGGAGACACTGAGGGGAGGGATAGAGAGGGACTGGAGGGGGAGTGTGAAATACAGGGAGTTGGAGAGACTGGAAGAGGAGTGTGAGACTGGAAGAGGGGAGAGAGTGAGAGACAATGGGGGGAGGGAGAAAGAGACACACACTGGGGGGAGGGAAAGAGAGTGGGGGGGGAGGGGGAGACACTGAGGGGAGGAATAGAGAGGACCTGGAGGGGGAGTGAGAAATACAGGGAGAGACTGGAAGAGGTTAGAGAGGTCCTGAGGTGTTCTAATGTGGCGGGAAGAGAGAGATTAATAATACAGCAGAAATGGGAACGCTATTAGACAAATATTATAATATTTATTTTTAAGTTATGTAATTTGTGCTATAAATACTTTTTTTGTAGACGCGTGGCGGGGGCGTTACAAAGCTGGTTCGCACTGACGTCATGCACTGCACATGCACTGACGTCATGTGATTTTGATTACATCAGGCAGGGGGGGCCCGAGAAATTTCATGGATGAAAAGGGGGGCTCGGCATAAAAAGTTTGCTCACCCCTGCTCTAGAGTATGCAGTGTGTGAATATTACAATATTGTATATTTTCTCTCTTTGAAAATATAGGTAAGGCTACACGTTAGTATACTGGGTTGACAGCCCTTAATACGATTACAAGGTTGTATCTTTTAAAAGTATTGGTAGCTTACAGTATAGTACAAAAAGTTAGGTAGTGGCCTTTTCTTTTCATAAAATATATCCATGGTCACTCACCCCAGAAGGTGTAAACTGGGGGTTAGGATATGTGACATAGTCCCAGAATATTAGGCAGCTGTCTGTCCGATTTAATATGGAAAATAGCTGAAGCGCTCAAATGCAGGTATATCTCAAAATGATAATAAGCCAGACCACTGTTCCAGGGTACTAACAATTGATATAGTACCTATTGTGTCATATAATGGGTACTATCCTCCTGAAGACAGGTGGTGTGTGGTGCAACCCACTCACCATCAGTCTCATTGGCAGGTTCCCCTGAAAAATATACAAGTACTCACATCCTGGTAGGGCAGGCAGGCAGGCTGTGCAGCTACTCAATGCAATACAGGGAAAAGGGAGACCAAAAAGCGCACCAGCACAAACGGAGCAGGAAGAACCCAGGACAAAAAAATGATTAAAAGGGCACTTTAATGTGACAAAAGACCCATCCAATGCATTTTGAACGTCGCAGCGTTCTTTTTCAAGGATAAAACCCAATGTGATAACATCCATTATATACCCTCTTACCTGTGGGCCATTTCGCGCCAAAAATCAGAACCTGATGACGTCATAACAGAGCGACTCAGTGCCGATCTAAGGGCAAAAGGAAGTACCAAAGGCAGTGTGGCCATCTTGGATGTGGGCAAACATAGGAACACAATAACAAAGCTTTATTGACCATTCCAGCAGAACAAAATACATTGCTGCTAACTGGACAAGCTTATTTAAACGAAATAAAGCTATATTAAACTAAACTAATGCTTAATAAAGGGTACTATTATATCAAGAAAAAACATGAACAAGGTGGATTAAAAAACTAGCTGTGTTGCAACTAAGTTATATACAAAAAAAAGTTAAAATTTAAAACCTCTAGACATGATTAAAAAAATGTGCAAGAAAAGTAAATTTAAAGACATATTACACATATATACTGCATAACACAGATTGTGTACCTAAATCATAGGAACCAGGGAAATACAACCATTATAAAATATAAAGTATTATCCACAAGATACATCAAAGAACAATTTAAGCTTACATATTGGCATAATATTTGCATGATAAGGCTTAGGTTCAAAGGTTATAATGATAAGAATATAATGTCCAATATAATGACAATTGTCTTATTTAATCTGTATTACCAACTAATTACACAATAATACGTCTATCACAAAAACGTTTACAAAAAATGTGTTAGTTGCCAGTCAATGTTCAAGCCCATAGGGAAGCGCGTTTGGAGAGTGAAGATCCAATACGCCTCCCTATGGTCCAGAAGGTTGATATGATCACCTCCTCTAGATTTAGAAATAACTGATTCAATCCCCAAAAAGGAAAAATTATTAATTCCTCCCTGACCACATTCAGTGAAATGTTTTGAGACTGGATGATTAGTATCTCTCAATTTTATGAGCCTTAAATGCTCTAACATCCTGACCTTAAGGGCTCTAGACGTCCTCCCCACATACCTCTTGCCACAACCACATGTTATTAGATAAATCACAAATTGACTTTTACAATTTATAAAACTGTTAATCTTAAATTTCTTATTTGGTAATATATTCACACCATGTGGCGGTGGCAAGGCAAACTGGAAAAAACTTTTGGCAGGCTTCATGTGTTTACATGCACTACAAGAGCCACATTTGAAGGAACCCCTAGTGATAAAAGGTTTTTTGAGACCAGAAGATTTGAGTTCACTTGGTGAAACATGAGATCCAATTGTTCTCGCTCTACGATATACAAAAGTAGGACCAGAATCCACATATTTTTTAAGGACAGGGTCCATGGATAAGACATTCCAATGTTTTGAAATTATAGAGTTTACTTTTCCACTTTGTTTACTAAATTGTGAAATAAAAAGAGGACATTTGTTTTTTAATTCTGTTAGTCCATGTGAGTCCTGTTTAATGCCAATTGTCTTAACATTGTTAGGAAGGCGAGAATCTCCAATTGGATGTGTTGGCAACAATGATGCTCTCTCTGTATGTAATGCATTTTCAAATGCAATTGCTAAATGTGATTTGGGGTATCCCCTTTCCAAAAATCTCCTTGTAAGTTCCTCAGACTGAGAAAGGAAACCACTCATAGTGGAACAATTCCTTCTCAGTCTGAGGAACTGTCCCCTTGGTATGGCCTTTATGACATGGGATGGGTGGCAGCTGTCCGCCCTAAGAAAGGTGTTCCTGGCATTTTGCTTCCTATAAACATCCGTTTGGATTTTTTTGTCTATGTCTACAAATAATTGTAGATCCAGAAATTCAATGTGATGGAAATGAAAATTTAATGTAAATCTTAGATTATAAAGATTATTATTAAGATAAGATACAAAAGTGTGAAGTGTAGTGACATCCCCCCTCCAAATAATAATTAGGTCGTCCACAAATCTTTTATAAAAAACAATATTGTGACGAAATAAATTAGTGCTCGAATAAATAAAAAGTGCTTCCCACCATCCCATAAATAAGTTCGCAAAAGAAGGAGCAAAACTTGTACCCATAGCAGTGCCAATAAGTTGCAAATAAAACTTACCATTAAATGTGAAAAAGTTGTGCGTGAGTAAAAAGTGTATAGCGTCCAAAATAAAAGCCGATTGAAAAATTGATATTTCTGGTATCTCAATAAATTGGCGGACCGCTGCCAAACCATGGTCTGTAAGTCTGAGGATGTAATGGACTGGAAGTTAAAAAGTGGGAAAAAATTATCAATTCCACAGTTTCACATTTGTTGAGACTGTGGGATGGAAATTCCAGACCAGAGTTTACAGTGGTTCTGGTTTTCACTCGCCTGCTCTCCTAATTGAGGAAGAGGTATATATTGCAGTTAGGTTGGCTGCTTCACTCACTCTTAGAGCCTGGAGGCTGGGAGGACACTGCTCCCCAGGATCCATTTCGGGGTAGACGCCCCCCCCCCCCCCCCCCATGTGTTGCAGCATCTGAGAATCTATTGGGACACTATCCCCATCTGACAGTTAAGGATTCAATGTTATATCTGTGTGTTATTTAAAGTTGGTAACTGGCTTACCCAGCCAACATTGCAGATAGGGATATGCATGTGAGTTAGACTCCTTACAGGAGTAGATGTTATTTTTTGATTTAGTTTGTTTCTTAAAGTGATGGTGTTTAAAATGTTTAGTGTCACTAATGGAGAAATAAACCGCTGAAAGTTGAGGGATGAGTGCCTCTTGTGTGTATACACGTGTTTGTCCCCCTTTTCTACAAATGTAACCCTAGAAGACTGTGGCGCGAAGAGCCTGGGCAAACAGCAGCGCTATAAAAAGGGAGCCGTTTGTCACAACATACATGCACGCACAGACACACACTCTCCCACATATACACACTCCCATTTATACATACACACAC
Organism: Ascaphus truei; assembly: GCF_040206685.1. NCBI lineage: Eukaryota > Metazoa > Chordata > Amphibia > Anura > Ascaphidae > Ascaphus > Ascaphus truei. The sequence continues at coordinate 91,929,542 of NC_134487.1, read as the reverse complement.
ACACTCTCCTACTTATATACACACACACACTCTCTCTCTCCCACTTATACACACACTCTCTCCAACTTATACACACGCACTCTCCCACTTTACATACACACACACTCACACACACACACTTCTCCCCCCTCCCCTCTGCGAGAGCGAGCAAGTGAGCTCCCGTCCTCTCAAATTCCTCTCTCTCCCTCTTGTCAGCGGCGCCGACAGAAACAGGCAGGAAGATGAAGTACTGTATAGCAGTGACCGATCGGCTGCTGTTGCTGCTGACTGCCTGCGACAGCCTGGGACAGCATGGGAGAGTTGTCCTAGCTCTCCCCCCCCTGGCGGCCATGGAACCCCTGAGGGGTGCTCGCGGAACAGCAGTTGAAAACCACTGTCCTATGTGCTCAAGGACCCTCTTTTTAAGCTCTCTACTGTACATGTCTTCCCGATATATTTTTTCTGATGTCAGCAATTTAATTATACTATTTGTTATGTACCCTCTTTGTTGTCCCCCTTTATTTTATACACAGCTGTTAAAGCTGCAGTTCAATTTTTTTCCCATTCAATACGTGCATCAATACAATCTGCACACTGACAAGGGATTAGCTAAGTTGCCAATCGATCCATTCTCCTATGATCGATCGACAATGATTCGGCTTGCGGGTTCTTTAAATCACTGTTAGTGCTGCAGAAGAGTACCCAAGATGCAAAGTTCTGTGTGGAAGATCATGTGACCAGGCAGGCACTAGTTACAATTGGTGCACTGCTGGAGAGAGGGCAAAAGGGGTGTGCCAGATCCTGTCTCAGAAGAGAGAGGGCAAAAGGGGTGTGTCAGAGCCTGTCTCAGAAGAGCAAGGGGATGTGACTTTGTAATGGTTTCTATGGAAACATAAATGCTTGTTACATTAGAATACATTTAAAAAAATTCTCATAGTACAGAATTGATTAATTTTAAAAAAAAAACACTCATGTATGATATTGCTTGAACTGCAGCTTTAAAGGTTAGGATTTAATTCTGTCACCTTTTCAAACTACCATTTACTAGTATTGAGTGCATCCAACAGGGGCTTGTTTTCTTTCTCTAGCGTAGTATATTTTCCTTTAGTGCCCCTTACTAGTCTCCATACATTCACAGGTTGCAGCGAGCATGCTACTTGTTTTGTTCAGCACTAATTAGGATTAATACAGAATATGTAGCAAAGTAATGGCATTGGTGTACAAATGTATTTGATTGTATGCAAATGCGGCAAAAATTATGTTGGAAATACCCACCACCAATTAAGGAGAAGAATACTGGAGCACATTGAAACTGTTAGGAACAAACTTGAGACACCGGTAGCCTCCCACATCAATGAAACATATGGGGCATCACAAAAGTGCTGTCCATTGAAGGAAGCACAGGCCCATTTATCCATGTATCCCAGAAATGGCGAATGGGATAGGGCCTTACTGCAACACAAAGCCAAGTTGATTTACAGACTTTAAATAGTAAACCCACAAGGTCTGAATCAAGGATTCTTGTTTTCCCAGTTTCTCTAATTATACACTATCTCTGCTCCATTGACAGAAATTGTGATTCACTTGATGCATCCTGCCACATCTAATTACCTACAATTTTACTGAATAAATTCAGAGCAATTGAAACACACAGGAATTATGGCAGATACTGTCATGCATGGTCCCATACAGTCATATACATGTGATAAGGGTTAATACACACAGCTGCTTAGCTAACTCCCTTTTCACTCCTGCAGGGTCACTCAAATAAGTAATGTCCCCCTCAAACCATCACAAATATCCCCTTAAAATGCTGCCACCACAAAGGATACAGAAAAATATAATCGCTAGGGTCCTTGGCCCCAGTTAACTAAGTAAAAAATATAATTAGCATACAAAAATCTACAAAAAAAATGTGTCCGAAAAATTTAATGACTCTTCAAAATGTGCAAAGTTCAATCAGAGCCCCAAAACAATACTTATTACGTTTTAGATTTAATATATACAAGTAGTACAGTGCTAAGGTTACTGAAAAAGATTATTACAAAAACATACAATATAATAAATGCAGACAGTTTCATTAAATAAAAAGGGGAGAAACAGAAAATCTCATTTACGTTATTGCATAACCATCATCAGATTCCTTTAGAGAGGCTTGAAGTTGGAAATATGGAAATCAATGTGTGCCATAGACAAGCACATCCTCTATTTTGAACTTGAAATTCATATTCTAAATGCATTGCTTTTATCCTAAATGTCTCTGCCTAGAAAACTGGACTGGACGTGTCCTTAACATCCCCCTCGTCCTTCTCTAATGACATTTTTAGGTTTAGGGAGAAGGGCTTTTTGGATTAAAAAACGCCTGAATATAGAAACATTCTCAGAACTTTAGCCCGTAATTCCAATATTATTGTGACCCATATTAATGTGTTTGTCTGATCAAAATGTACAGCTACTATGCTTTTATTATTGTATATGATATGCTAAATATACACCTGATGTCTTTTTTTTTATGTATATCATGCATTTATGTATAATAAAATACAAGTTATAAAAAAAAAAATGTACGGCTACATATCCACTTTAATATGCGTACGTACATCTTTGCTGGACAACAGGATATACTGTATCCCATATAAATCTTAACTAGTCCAGCATCTTTGGGCTTAATTGAAACCGCTGAACGTGCTGCTTTCGAAATATTTATTTTTTAATTCTTATGCATCACGAGATACAAGATATCGTTTATGTTTAGTATAGACCTTAAACTAAATAATAATAATAACATGTTCTTGTATAGTGCTGCTAGTTTTACAGAGACATTTTGTACGCACAGGTCCCTGCCCCATGGAGCTTACAATCTACGTTTTGGTGTTTGAGGCACAGGGAGATAAGGTGACTTGCCCAAGGTCACAAGGTGCCGACACTGGGAATTGAACCAGGCTCCCCTGCTGTAAACTCAGTGCCAGTCAGTGTCTTTACTCACTGAGCCACTCCTCCAACAAATGACCTGTTCATTACCTTTCTCTGCTATTTACAGGGGGAAGAATTCAGGAATATATAGTCTCCTTTGAGGCCTGCACCCAGGGTCTCTGGTAGCTCTGCATACTGTCACCAGACCTCCATAATACACACATTTTATTTTAGTGGGCCATCAATGATAATCAAGGTTAAGCTCTGGCACTCTGGGTACTTGTCGCCCTCATCTAACCATTTCCTGGTTTAACCTTATTCCAATTTGGCTTACAAATAATAAAAATAGGCCTGAATATAGAAACATTCTCATAACTTTATCCTCGTAATTCCTAGAATATTGTGACCTGTATCAATTGTTCAGCTGATCAAAATCTATGGCTAGATATCCATTTTAATATGCCTATGTCCATCTTTGAGGGACAAATTAATATCTCCCCTATAAAGCTTAACTACTCCAACATCCTTGGGCTCAATTAAAACCTCTGAAGGTGCTGGTTAGAAATATGTATTTTTTTTTTTTAATTATTATCCATCACATGAGTGAGTACAGGCCTTAAACTAAATGATGATCTGTTCGTCACCTCTCTGCTACGTACGGGAGGAGAATTTAGAAATGTACAGTGTCCTTTAAGCCTGACACCCGGGGTCTTTGGTAGGTCTGGTACTGTCAGCAGACCTCCATAATATACACATTTTATTTCCAGGTTAAGCTATGGTACTCTGGGTACTTTTACATGTCCCCCTTATCTAAACATCTGCGAGTTTTATGGACCAATAAATACCTTATTCCAATTCGACTTACAAATAATAAAAATGGGTCTTTTAAGAATGTACGTTAACCCTTGGTGTCCCAGATTATTAAAATACAGAATATTTGAATGGTATTGTCATGCCAGTCCATACAACCATTTAACTGGGTTACAAAGCCCTTAACATATATTGATCACTTTCCACAAAAAGGAGCTCTCTGATATTTACTACATAGGGCAGATTAAAATGTGTTTTACAGAAGAACATGTTTCTTGTATTACAGCACCAATTCGCACTGCTTTACTCAGAAATTATATTCAGGAATTATATTGTTATCCTTTTTAAACTGCTGATGCCACTCTTTGGAACCGTGTTTTCATAAACTTTGTTCAATTTTCTATTCCTGAGGTAATGAGGGGAAAGCATGCTTTACGGGTAAGAATACATTGTCCCTATAGAATTGCTGTAGAACCTACACAGCCACAAACAAAGCAAAAGTAAAAATATCAATAACATTAATCATTAGGTATAGATATATATATATAAAAGAAAAAGAAAGAAACAGGCTCACACCTAGTGCATTACCATAATAAAAATGTATTAAAGGAACATAAAATCTATAAAATGCCCACTCACAAAGGTACAGCAATAAAAAGCGTGTATGAGATAGGCTCTCATGTCCACTCATGAGAGCCTATCTCATACACACTTTTTATTGCTGTACCTTTGTGAGTGGGCATTTTATAGATTTTATGTTCCTTTAATACATTTTTATTATGGTAATGCACTAGGTGTGAGCCTGTTTCTTTCTTTTTCTTTTATCTAGATATCTATAGGGACTGGTGATCCCTTCGAAATGGGCTGCAAGAACCTGGAGTTTGTGCCATTGGAACAGGACTTTATGTACTAAAGGTTTTTAAAAATTTTATTTTTTGACAATTTTTTAAATTTTTTACATATTAATTCATTTTTTGATTTTTCCATATATTTTTCACAGGGTTATATTGTCAGAAGATTTCACTAATATTGTATTATTTAATTGTCTGTATCATAATGTACTAGTCTATATCTAGCCGCCCCGCTAAGCACATTCATTGGCTACTAGTTCTTCTACAACGATATATTTTTATCAGGATATTTAGAGGCGCTATTTCTATTTCTGCTTGTTTTGATATATATATATATATATATATATATATATATATATATATATATATATATATATATGAGTGATGTTTAGGGAGAGTGGCTGCATTTAAGAGTGAATTGTTACTTTAGAACTGCGTTTTTTTTACCATGCCCAAGACAAACATAAATAATATATTTCTGCTAAGGTTTTGTTTAATTGTATTTGTTAAAATGCTACTATTCCAGAGCTCTCACTAAGTTGATAAAACAGCATTAATACTGGTGTTTCTTTTTAACAATTGATAATGTATATACAAAGTAATTGTATGGCAATGAAAGAATTCTAGTGTTGATAAATTATTAAACAGAATGTGTACATTTTGATCTCTAATGGAGCTATTCATTTTATTAGAAGCACAATAAAAATACATTAATCTATAATTATTAAAGATTAATTAAAATGTATGAATCCCTGTAGGTTTTTCGCAAGGCTAACCACTGACATGAGAACATCTTGGATAATTATCAAAGGTCTGTAATGAACATACCATGACAAATTCAGTATTTTAATAAACCTCGACACAAACTGTTAACTTGAGCTACGTTGTCTTAAGAATTGGTTTTACCACAGGGCAAATCACTGACCGTACCTCGTTTTTATGTGTGTTTATAGTACTGAGGTTATATCAGGCAAGACTTGGTCTTAGGAATATAGCAGTGGCAAAGTCTGGGGGTCTGTGCTCTTGGGGGCCTGCTCTCAGATCTTCCCTCCCCCCCCCGAGAGACAGGCGGGGGGAGATGGAATGTGGCAGCGGGCCCCCGGTGTTAAAGGATAAGCAAGCTGGTAGAAGAATTATCACAAAAGGCAGAGCAGTGTGGCAGGGGAGGAGCGTGCTCTAGTAGTCTGACCTGGAAGTCTTTCTTACCTCCCGTATCTGCTGCTAGAGCGTGCTCCTCACCACGTTCTGTCCTGCTCTGCCTCTGATTCTGATGCTGATTCTTCTACCGGCTTGCTTATCCTTTAACACAGGGGGCCCACAACAGTATACCAAATCCCGTGCCTGTCTCCATAACCACAGGTAGGCATGGGGGAGATATGATGATGAGGGGGACTGGGGGAGATCTGATGATGATGAGGGGGACTGGGGGAGATCTGATGATGATGAGGGGGACTGGAGGAGATATGATGATGATGAGGGGGACTGGAGGACACATGATGATGAGGGAGATATCTGAAGATGATATGGGTAGAGCTGATGATGAGGGGAGAACTGATGATGAAGGGGACTGTGGGAGATCTGATAATGAAGAAGACTTTGTTAGATATGTTGATGATGATGATGATGATGATGATGATGATGATGATGGGGACTGGGAAGATTTGATGATGAGGGAGATATCTGATGATTATATGGGTAGTGCTGCTGATGATGATGATGGTGATGATGATGATGATGATGATGATGATGATGATGATGATGATGATGATGATGATGATGATGATTATGATTATGAGGGGAGACCTGATGATGAGGGGGAGAGCTGATGATGGGGATGAGGGGGAGAGCTGATGATGGGGATGAGGGGGAGAGCTGAGGAGGGATGATGAGAGAGATGATCAGGGAGAGGGAGAAAACAATTGCAGTCAGTATTATCTTATATTACTATGCTGATTTATTTAAAGTGTATGGTGAATTTTACACAACTTTGGAGAAAAAAAATCCCAATATTATTTGAGAAACAAAGCTATGGAATCTCATTGTGGATGGGTGCAGAGAGGTTCCCACCCTCTATTTTACAGTAAAGTAGAGGGTGGGAACCTCTCTGCACCTATCCACAATGAGATTCAATAGCTTTCCAGTGGCGGATTTCCCATTAGGCCCAATAGGCCAGGGCATAGAGCGGCAAAACTGTCCGACCCCATATAGATAAGTAATCTATATTTAATATTTAATCTATATTTATATGTGTGTGCGGTATATTTAATTTTGAATCTACAGAATATGTTGATTTTTAATGGGGCCCTGAAAATGTGTTTGCCCGGGGGCCCGTTCATTACTGGAATATAGCATTACAAGTCTTCTCTGACAAAAGAAAACCCTCTTTTATGTATCTTAAAAGGGACTTGTAACAGGTAGATGCTCTGCCAAATAACTACACATAAGACTGTACTGTACTATACTGTACTATGCATAAGCTATTATACAGCTGTTGAGCCCAGAAGTGATCAGGTTAAGAGAGCAGGCTGACTGAATTAGACATGCTTCAGTTGGCTCGTTAGAGGGCTTTAAAAGCCTGGATCTCCCAGTAGTCTTGGTTCTGTGTGAACCAGGGATACACACACCCTGTGATTCTGAAGGAAGAGATAAAAAAAACCATGTCATAAGGTCTGTTTGTTTGTTTGAATGTTTTGTCTTTACTCCCTGTGAGACCGCTGGACTTGAACCCCCTTTTCCTGCAAGGGCTTGCCGACAGTCTACAAGAATGTATACACTATGGAGGGCAACCATTTTGGCCCCACTCCTTATAGGAGAAGCCCAAGCCACATACCAGGTCCTTCCTGCAGTCCAGGCTATGGACTATAAGCTGGTAAAATGAGCCATTCTAGATCACTTAGGACTGACACCAGAGGTTTACCATCAGCGATTCCAGACCATGAAATACACCTTCAAAGTGAGACCCCAGGTCATAGCGCACTGCTTGCTTGACTTGTGTACCCGGTGGAAGCAGCCAGAACAATGCATCAAAATGGAGATCCTTGAACAAGTAATTCTGGAGGAATTCCTGCAGGTGTCAACCCCTCCCTCCCACTCCTGGGTAAAACCATGCTACCATAGCCTAGCTGTGGCTGTTCAGCTCGTGAATTACTTCCTTGAGGCCTAGGACCAGGAGAATAACCTGGACCTATAGCAAAAAAACTATAGGTGGTGCTCCAAATGCTCACGGATTTAAATCATAAAGAATTATAAATAATATATATAACACACACACTGTAGTGAGTTTGTGTTTTGAGAATGGTAAGACTAGCAAAAGCCCACTATTACTTTGACAATCTATATAAAAATACATAAAACCCAGCAATCTTCTGGAAGGCCATCAACAAAATATTCCAGTGCAACCCTAACTACAATCATGAAGCTGAACCTGGTAGAACCCCTACCTCCACACCCCCTCCCAACAGTGCTCACAGTTTTCAATTTGTCCTAGTGTTTGAAGAGTAGATTACACCGGCATTTCTAACATTAAACTTAAGCAGCCAATGTGGACCTGACTCATTGCAATTAAAGTTCCTATGACTCAGTGCCCCAGTCATTGCCATACCGCTTGCCTCCCTAATCAACTCTATTTTGTCTTCAGGCCATATCCCACAGACCTGAAAAACCGCTGGAGTTGTCCCAGTCTACAAAAGTGGAGACAAAAACAGTGCCTACAACCATAGACCAATCTCTCTTCCCTCAATACTATCTACAGTCACTGAAAAATATTTCTAGTCCCAATTAAATGATTATTATACCAAGATAAATTTACATTGCCAACTCCAATCTGGCTTTCGCCCAAACCACTCAACCGTAACTACAATCTTAAATGTTTGTAATGAGATTCAGTGTGAAATGGAACTCGCACGGTCCTCCGGCAATAGCGGGAGATGAAGCGGAGCACAGCCGCGAAAATAGCAGAGTACAGCGTAGATGGTGACTTCAAAAGTTTATTCAACAAACAGCTGATGGATCATCTGACGCGTTTCAGCCCTAGGGCCTTGGGCTGAAACGCGTCAGATGATCCATCAGCTGTTTGTTGAATAAACTTTTGAAGTCACCATCTACGCTGTACTCTGCTATTTTCGCGGCTGTGCTCCGCTTCATCTCCCGCTATTGCTGGAGGACCGTGCTTGTCACTTATGCAGGATTGCACGCCGAGTTACTGCCTATACGGGGGGGAGACGCGCGCATCAGCTGACCGCTTTTGAAAACGCCGCCCACACGCCGGACACGGCGGCTTCACTGAACACACCAGGAGCTCAGCCGGCGTGGAGCTTACTACGCAGCTTTCACCGATCAACGGGGAAAACACAGCCGGTCAGGTGACTGCCCCACTTGACTTCGGTCATAGCGGGGTTGGCGGTGCAACGAGTACTCCTGAGCTGCAGACTACCGGACTCCCGCGCCATCGCTCCCCCACAAACCGTGAGTTTAAACAGCAACAATTGGTGCCCTAAGCTGGGCTAGTTGCTTGTCTAAATATCCTTATTTCACACACGTGTACACTTCACTGGCAGTCTCTGTTTCATTTAGCTCTGAGGCACCTTTGAGGATTATCTCTATCCTGTTCTACCCTGAAATGGAACTCGGACAACTAACTGCTGCAATATTCCTAGATTTTGAAAAGACTTTTGATACTGTTGATCCTGTTATCTTGTTAAAATAGCGTTGGTGCTCTGAAATAGGGGAACTACAACACGCATCACTGCAAAATGCTCCAAGAACTAGGTTGACTATTTCTTGAGTCTAGATGCAAAGTACATTTTTCCTGTCTTGCATTGAAATACTTTCAGGGGAAGCTATCTGCCTATCTGAACAAGCTCCTCCCTCTACCACATGCAGCACTTATCACCTGAGATCAGACTCCAAAAAACTGTTCATGGTCTTGAGATTCAACAATGAATCTAGTCGCTCCTTCTCTTACCCTACACTTAATGTCTGGAACAACCTACTAGAGACTCCCAAAACCGCCTCCAGTATAACTAATTTCAAGACTTCAGCTGTCTTATTTTAATCTTGTCTGTAACTGTTACATACGCTCATAATCATATTATGTTTAACTGTCCATGAAATGTCTATAAATTGAATGTTTAAACTTTGTTCGTTTAATGTAACCATGTATTGTCGTAACTTTGCGCCCAGGACATACTTGAAAATGAGAGGTAACTCCCAATGTATTATTTCCTGGTAAAACATTTTATAAATAAATAAATAACATACAATACCCCCCTACAGTAACCATACCCCACAACCCCCCACTTATACACCCCCCAACACACACAAACACACACAATACTCCCACAAAAAACGCGTAGACACAAAGACACCAAACCCTCCACCATACTAACAATACTTCCACAAAAACCCCAACGCACACAAACTGGGGGTGGGGAGTGGGACTCAGGCCTCTGGTGCCGCGGCAGTTCCGTGCACTGATGCAGAAGTTGGGTTCGACCTGGCCAGGTCCAACTTCTGGTATGGAAAAGCAAGGGAGAGAGGCTTGCAGCAGCTATGAAGCCTGACTGCTGGATGCAGAAGTTGGGCCCAACCTCTGGCTGGGCCCAAGTTCCAGCGACGGCTTGCCAGGCAGCTGGCCAGCCAGGCCCCCTGCAGTATCCAGGCCCTGGACAGTTTTCCCAACTCACCTCCCCTGTTGGTGGTTGTGTCTGTACGTGTATGTTTATTATACAAACACAACAGTGGAGATTATGTTCTTCTAATTATTATATAAATAACAATATGGGAGAATTTATAGGTCCAGGCAGTTTTTTAAAGTTGTTTTTTTTTAGCCATAATATGTAATTCAGAGATTGATGAAATTGGTGTGTAAGGATATGCCCAGAAGTTGGGCTTATGTTGTGTTCAATTAATTGATTTATGGAATCAGAAATTCAACATGGAGGGGTGTGTTTTGTCTATTGCACACGTGGATTTCCATATTCTCAACTTCAAGCCCCCCTGAAGTAATCTAATGATGTTATGCAGTAATTAGATAAATCTATTTTACTCCCTTTTATTTTATGAAACTGTTTGCAATTATTGTACTGTGTGTTTTTGTAATAATCTATTTCTGCAACCTAAGCACTGTACCATGTTTGTATATTAAATCTAAAATTTAGTAAGTAAATCTTTGGGGTCTGATTGAACTTTGAATGTTTAGAAGGGAGTGATAACATTTTCGGACACATTTTGCTACAACAGATTTTTGTGTATTAAGTGCATATTTTCTTCAGTAAACAGTGACCAAAGACTGCAAGTGATATCTTGATATCTCTTTAATGGTGGAAACAAGTAAATATATATATTGTGATGGTTTCAGAGGGAATATTATTCATTTGATGGACCTTGCGTAGGTGAAAAATGGGTACAAGTCATGTGCTCACAGGTGTGCTGTTCGTGACAAGGTCTTTTAAAAATGCCCATTAACCCTTGGTGTCCCAGATTATTAAAATCCAGAATATTTTTGTGGTATCATCATGACATAAATGCTTACAGAAAAAAGTGCAATCATGAATGTGTTCTTACCCGTGGGGTATACAGCCAGAACGTTTTCGAGTCTCAAAACAGTACACTTTATCACCGGTGACCGCATTTCTCTTTTCAGACCGCTACGAGCCTTTGCTCTCCCATTCCCAACACTGCACGTCATAATTTATTTATTTTATATAGTGCCCGTATGCAGGGCTCTGGTGGAGAAAAGAGATAGTGACTTGCCAAAGGTCACAAGGAGATGACACTGAAGTTTGAACCAGGGTCCCCTGATTCAAATGGTGTCATTGTTCACAGAGTCAGTGTTTTTACTCACTGATCCACTCCTTCCCCCCAAACAGCTTTCATCAAATACAATGGGGACAGTCCATATTAGTTCAGTGCAGCGACAACAAGAACACATCCACGGATTACAAGCCTTCTTCATACTTCCAGTTCATTAGTAGAGGGTCAGGAAATATAGTTGCTGATGAAGCAAAATAGTGGGAGGGAGAGGGGGATGTGGGAGTGAATGGGAAACAAATTGAAAGTAAATATTGTTTTGCATCTAAAGACAGAACAATGTTTTTTTCTTCACATTTTTGATATGATGCTGTTTTAATATTGGAGCTTATTAAAGGTGTTTCCTTTGACAGGTAGTCTTTCCTACTGGCATGGACTCCAAATAGTTTCTCTTTTCCTGAGTCAGAGTGACACACGCAACTATTAATGTTACAGAACACTTTGATAGCAGAAAACTGCCCATGCAGACTCATTCCCTAATAGACAAGTGTACACAAATAACATTTATTTCACCAAAACCCCCATGGATAACACTAATATTTTTTGTTTCAGATCTGTTCTCTATTAGTTAGGAACTGTTGTTTTTGTCTCTCTTCGCATTCACTGTATACTTGGAATAACTAATTACCTGTATCTCTGACAGATAGCCATAGGTGTAGCTTGATTCTGACCACTTTCAGCCAATGTGCATGTTACATTCCAAGCATAATTTAACCACTCCCCCTATCTTAAAAATGTGACACAGGCACAGCATGCTACAGACTCTTTGCCCAAAGAATTGCATGAACTCATACTCTTGGCTAAACACATAAGAGGTTGTTAACTTTCACAGTGCAATCGTTTTCCTAGAAGAGTGGAAATGAATGCCAAGCAGGATATAACCACTCACAACTGTCAAAGGAGTTTGCATTTCTGGACCATGGATGGACGGCGTCTTTTTCCTGAATTCAATCTCTATTTATTCGACTAGTGAGCCTATAAAGATACATAACACCACAACCTGTCATTCCCTACTTTTACACCATGAATCATTTGTGTCTCAGCCAATAAAGACACTCGCTGAAACGTTCTCACAACAATTTCCCACTGAGCTACTTAAATGAAGAAAATATACAGTATATACAATGTATGAAACACATAAAATTCTATTTTGAATATTACTATCCCTCTCTGACATTTCCTTGCCACAGCTTTCTTCCGAGCACGCAATGGAATCATGTGCAGTTACATACTTATTGTTTAAGGTTTTATATTTCATTTGAGTTACTATGTATAGGTTATCTACATATGATTAACTATGTCTAGCATGATAGTGCTAGGTAAAGTTATGCTTGAGGTTATCACAAATTTTCAATGCCGCATAACGTTGGTTAAACACTTATGAATCATGTCATATTAATAGTTATTGCAGAAGCTTTGGAAAATTCCATTCAGTAACTCTGAAAGTAATTTCATAGACACAGTTCCCATCTTTTTCACTTTCTTTTCACAGCGTGGTTAAAGAAAACGTGCAAGATTTGGTAGAATTAAAATGCGAAGTTTTGCAATGGTCTAATAGGTTTTCAATAAAGGTTATGTGACCTACTGGAACATCAATGCTGTAAAGAGGCTGAGCTAAGAGGTGAATGTCAGCAGGGATTATTTACAAGCCACAGTAGGCATTACAGATATACAGTAGTCAGCTGTGGATTTGAAAATCCGCCAACCCTAGGCACTTAACTGTTATGCCCGCCTCCTTGCTGCCGCCCTCCTCCTTCTGAACTGTAGCATCAATTGATGCCGCAGACGTCACCAACTTGTTGCTATAGTAATGCGAGGTCATGACATCATTTGACGCTGCGACATCGCATTGCCATGGCAATGAGACATTGTGTGACGTCACGTTGGTGATGTACGCGGCGTCATTTGATGCTGATGTTCAGAAGGAGAAGGAGGGTGGCGGGTAAGGAGGCGGCCGCAACAGCTACGTGACTTCCCATCAGGCCCGATAGGCCCAAGAGCGCAGCAAAAGTAAACGAGCCAGATATTTTTGCCGTCCCAAAATTTTGCCGCCTTAGGCCCAGGCCTGATGGGAAATCCGCCACTGAATGTTGTAGGCATGCTTAATAGGAGATGTGGTATCTTCTCCTGAAGGACATGTGTCAAGAAGTATGCATGTTAAAATATAGCTCATATTATTGATCCAAATCAATAGTATTGCACTATTGCACTAGCATTAAACAAAAGATTTGATCTCATTGTGCATAAGACTTTTTAAATCGTATTCACTGCATGTATGTTACCAGGTCACAAGCATCTGGAACTCTAAGGCCCGGGCCATAGAGGGGTGGGGAGAGCGGAGGCGCGCTAACGCTGAGGCTCGCCTGCTTCAGCCAGCGTGCGCGAAGGGAGCCGGGGGGAGGTGGTTGGAGGCGGGGCAGTGACGTCGATGGGCCAATTGCCCGCGACGCACTGACGTCAATGTCACGGCGCCGACGTCACGGCGCCATGACGTTGACGCTGCTGTGCAGTGATTGGAGGTTTTCAGCTGGCAGCGCGCTGAAAAACAGCTTGGCGCTCGGCTGAAAACTCCAAAGCCTGAGCACGCCTGCGGACGCGCGCATGAGCCCCCTCTCAAGGCATCCTCATTGAGGATGCAGGGGCTCAGCGCGGAGCGTCCGCACGCCTCAGCACGGCTGGTCCATCTATGGACGCAGCCTATGAAACTACCATACAAGTATATACTACTATGTATCTCTCATGTCCCAGACAAATAATTACCACATTGGAGGTTTTTTTTTTTATGTTCCCGGCGGCAATATTGTTGCTAACCCAGATTGTCTCAAATGAAACAAATCAAAAGCAACAGTTTGGTGGTGCTTTTTTCTACCTCTAGGACTACAAGTGGCAGAATGTTATAATTATCCAACATTAATTGCATTGCATTAGGAGAATTAAGAAATGTTCCATAGAGCATACAGTATCTTAAAAGTATTCATTACACTTTGCTGGGGTGGACACATTTAGCCAATGCTAAAAGAGTCCCCTTTATCAAAACCAAGGCTTATTTATGGGGATATTTTATTTTAAAGAATAATTGATGTTTGCTGTCTAATAACATACTGATGCAGCGGCCGTTATTCGAACACATCTCTGCGCCGATTTTGAGTTCTCTGCTGTTCCCCACGCAGCATGAACGCGGCCAATCGCCCCAGGCACCCGCGCTTATCGCGGATGTTTTGTTTGAATTTCATGGATTCTGCTTCTTCGTTTGCAATAAAATGGATGAATGGTAATGTGTACAGTACTGTGCTACTGTGCTACTGTGTCAATTTCATGTTTTTAAAAGCCAGAACACTAAAATTCGTTTTTCTGCACTCACCGCGCTCGCATCTTAGTGCGGGGAGGCTGGAATTCATCCTGCGGTTTCAAATCGGGATTCCGATGTGCATGACGCGTGAAGTGTCCGAATAACGGCCGCTGCATCAGTATTGTCTATTGGCTAATCTATTCCTGTTGATGTGATATTACAACATGATGCTCAACACCCTGCAGCTTTTACATAGTTATTGTTATACAGTTCAAATGCCAAATGAATATGAATATAACTCTATGACAACCGTATGAATATCACCATGAATTGTTACAGCCAGAATTTTAAAAAGTTGGTGTGTGGATCGCTGCGGCTAGTTCAACAACAGAACATTTTTAAGAGACAATTTTCCCTCCGTGTTTATTTTGTGAAGGTTTCTTTGCAGTACTATACAGTAGGGTGTCTGTATTCACCGCTTTAGTTTTTTTCCCGTCTGGTTTTCTTTCAGCCCAAAATATAAATGAATATGGTTGCTAATTGTCTCTCATTTACCCTTATCTGATAATATTAAGATAAAACATTTTTTTTCTGATAAGATCATTTGAACGCTGCATGCAAAAAAACTCAGTGCTGCCTGGTGTAGTGGAGAAAGTGAGAGAAAACAGCAGGAGTTGCCATGTAAACAATTCTGCAGGCTTTGGGCCTTTTAAAATAAAAATTGAAGAAAAAAAACCAGGAAACAAAATATGTTTGGTAATTTGCTTTAGAGGGTATCACATGAAACTCATTTTCTAAATAGCTTATATGGGGGGAAGGGGGGGGGAAACTACCCCTTTAAGTAAGGTGACAGATCAGGCCCGTCAAACTCAGAATGGCTTGGGGGCCAATTCTTAAGTCTCGACTGAAAAAATAAAATAGTCACTTTAACCTAAGCGTACACATTTTTCTTGATCTTTTCTTATTAAAAATATGTAAATATTGCTGGTATCTCTCTCCCCCCCTAACCCTCTATCTCCCCCCATCTCCTCTCTCCCCCCCCACCCCCTCTCTCTCTACCCTATACCCCCTCTATCTCCCCAATCTCCTCTCTCCCCAACCCACTCTTTCTTCCCCCATCCCCTCTCCCCCCCCCATTCCCTCTCACCCCCCATCCTCTCTCTCCCTCCCATCCTCTCTCTATCTCCCCCATCTACTCTCTCCCAGCCCACTCTCTCTCCCCCCATCCCTTCTCACCCCCCATCTCTTCTCTCCTCCCCCATCCTCCCTTCCCCACCCCCTCTCTCATCCCCCCATCCTTTCTCCCCCATTCCCTCTTTCCCTCTCCTTTCCCCTCCATCCCCTCTCACTCCCCCACCACCTCTCTCCCCCACCCCCCATCTCATCTCTCTCTCTCCCCCAATCCCTCTCTCTAACACCACCCCCCCTCTTTAACGCCATCCCCTCTCCTCCCCATTGCATCTCACCCGCCACCCCTTATCTCCCCATCACCCTCTCCCCCCAACTCGCTCTCTCCCCCATTCCCTTTCTCCTCCCTTCCCTTCTCCCCCCAACCCCTCTCCCCACCATCCCCTCTCACCTCCAACCCATCTCTCCTCCCCTCACCCCTCTCCCCCCATCCCCTCCCCCCTACCGCTCTGTCTTATCCCCATCCCCTTTCTCTCCCCCTTTCCCCCATTCTCTGTATATTTATTTTCTCTTATGCTGCACAGAGAACCTGTGCCACAGACCAAAGAGCGCACGTTCTTTTAACCCAAGGGGATGTCATAAGAAATACAGTTTTGTTTGTCTTTGTCCTGAGAGCATGGAGTAGGACAGCACTTGCTTGGGGCAGTCACATGAAGGTCTAATCCGTAGTTGGAAATATGTAGCGATGCTGTATTTATTAAGGGCAAAAAGAACATCAAACAAAAATTAGGGATGCAAACCTTCAACATAGCTGTGAGCAGCATTTTTACCAATGCAATGCCACACACATGGATTTAGGGAATTTGTTTCTATTAGTTAATTAAGCCCTTTGCTGCCACAAATTCCTGCAACACATTACATTGCAATGTCAGTGTCACGTACGACCCCCTGCTAGCACGCTACCTGCATACGGGACAAGGGTTAATACCAGCGCTCGCAAGCGCACCCACTCTTCCCCTCCGCAAAGGTCCGTCAAATGGACAATATTCCCTGTTACAGGATCAAGGATCTATACACAGCCCGCACGCTGCCCCACTCTTCACTCACTCAGGGGTCCCTGACATGGGTTGTATCTCTCCTCAAGCCGTCCCAATATACCACCGCCACGAACAGCACACAAGTGAGCACGTGACTTTAGATATGCAACCAGGGTTAATACACAAGGCTACTATAGCAAACCCGCCTTTCTCCTCTGCAAGGAACCGGCGAGTTAGTATTAATCCCTACTCAATTGCACATTATAACCATCCACTGCCACCACCTGAGGTTATGCAGATATGATAAAAGATCTTAGACTAAAATATCCGCCAGGGCCTCAGGTCCCTGTTTATTATAGGAAACACTATGCACTTTAACACAAAATCAGTTGTAGTAACATGTGCCCGAATTCGTAAGGTATTCTCTCCAGAGCGCTCATTAGTTCATTCAGAGCCCAAAGCATTACTTATTAAATGTTTTAATATATATAAAAATACAGTGCTTAGATTACAGAAAAGGTATTACAAAATAGACATACAGTTATTACAATATAAGGCAGAACAGCTTCTTAAAATAAAATGATAAACATAAAAGAAAATCTATACTTCACCACGTGACATAGATTTTCCCCCAGAGAGGTCGCTGGTAAGAAACATTGAAATATCCCGTATCCGGTCTCAAAATACATACTCCTCTGTAGATATCTACCTTCATAAAAATGGCTCAGCCTTAAATACGAATCTTTCCCATTGACCCCAACCTAAATCCAGCTCCTGTCGTAAATCAGTGGTGAGGTTGACAGTTTTAATACAGAGTAAAACTCCTCCCACCCCAGGACGTTTAAAAACTGATTTTCCTATCTAAATGAACTCATAACTTCAGTTCTGTATTACTTACTGGCACGCGAGACATATTAATACATTCCGGCACACATGACGCTCCCAATAAGACTAAATATAACCGTCTAATACTAAAATTAAGAGAGATATTAATATCTGTCTCTTAGTACCTGCTAGACGTCATGTGTCTATAATCATTATTTGCGACTCGGTTCGACGGATACACACATGTAACTTGCAGCATGTTCAGCAAAGGACATCTCATGATATTCTTATATTTAATAAGGTCACTCATTCTGATATCACCTTCTGTAGCCACACCCCTGGCCCCCATAAAACCCCTTGTCAAGAAATGCTTTGAAGCTGGGCCTCCTGTGTAGAGAACGTTTGTCACAGGTGCAATATTTCACACCCAATGCTCCAGATTTGGGCCTAGCTATCTCTACCAGCAATATACACTTGGCCTGCAAATCAGGTGTTAACATACAACAAACCCCCACTGTACTTTTCACACCCAACTTTAATCAAGCCTTTTGAAGCCCAGATATTTCTGAAGACACCACACATATTTGTATTTTCCTAAAACCATAGGTCATTAACCCCTTAATCCCCAGAGGGATTAAAAATACGCAATAATAAATAATAATAAAGATATATAGACATATGGGGATAATGTACTCCAAATGTACTCCAAAACAGGACAGGGTGCTCAGTATAGTAAATTGCCGTAGATAGATTCATCAGACCAGCACAACTCTAATAACCAAAAGTGTTTTCTTTTAAAAAAACATTTGTTTTTTGGAGTTGTGCTGGTCTGATGTAAAAAAAAATAGATATATATGTAGCCCCCTTTCCCCAGTGTCTGGGAAGGAACTACCGGTACTACTAGTACCTGTTGGCTACCAGGAGGCCTGCGCCTCCGCCATAGGGAGCCTGGGGTGATATCTTGTTCGTCTCGGTGCCGAGCCTCAACCTGCGAGGGATCCCAACGTGGCGGGATAAGCTCCTCACAGGAACAATACCAATAACAACCACACACAGGTTATATAATAACTGGTTTTACTGATCACACTGTAATCCACCTGTACCCCACAGAATATAGTCCCACGCACGCAACCCCAATACACCAGTGAAGTGTCCCCAAAGTACATAGGGCACTTGGCACCAATATACTAACTAATATCAGTTTCCCCCAATGTCAGGGCCCATCCAAAAGTGTAGGATATAGCGCTATCCTGTGGAATGTTGGTGCACTTGTGGAGGTACCTGCCCGGGGCTCCAGCACCCGTGTACTGCAGGTTTGCAAATGGAGATCCAGCAACATCGTCGTCCGCGATGGCGTCTGCCTCTGTGTTGGGTGGTCTCTGGTTGGAGGGTCCCACCTTTAAGAGTCTCTGTACATTGGTGGCCTGGTCCCAGACCACAGGCCGCAATCACCGTGTGCGTCCCACCGGTGCTGTTCACTGACAATAGGCAGCTACTGGGGAGATGTCCCTAGCTATGGGCTTCCCTGTAGCAGCCACAATCTGAGGGGAATTGGGGCCCAGCTGGGGCCTAAGGGGAGATCTGGCCTAGTCTCAGGGCCACTGGCACCTGAGACACTACCTTTGTCTTTCGCATCCTGCTTACGACTGGCGTGGTCCCCTGCACGCCAAAAGTATCAATCTCCTACTGCCGAGATTCTCCTAGCCCTATTGGCTGCCTGGCAACATGTGTCTCCTCCCAGAGGCTCATGGGAATTGTAGTTCCCCTGCAGAGCTATAGGTGTAATGACCGCCACTTGCAAGGCCTTCTGCGCATGTGCGAGGTGTAGCAAGATGGCCGCCGCAACTTGTGAGCCTATTGCGCATGCGTGAGTGCTTCTGCGCATGCCTGGCTAATCTTAACATGGCGGCGCCCTTACTAATGTCCCGCCAAGGAACTCCGGCGACCGGGTCGCCCCTCCAACTACCCGCAACCTTCGGCACTGGCTGGGTGTACCCACGCACCACCCCAGCCCCAGCGAAGGTAAGAGGGGCACACCGGGACCAAAGAGAGGACCTGGCTACATATATATGCAAGCTGATAATGGTGAAGGGCAGGGTTGCAGACCTGTCCAGACATATGAATGTGCTCACAAGTGATCTTTTTAGTTGCTATATGCTATACGGAGGAGCAGGGCCGCCAACAGAAATCATGGGGCCCAGGACAAATTAAAAGAGCAGCTCCCCCCTGCCCCAAACCATAGTGTACCTAACACGAAAACAAAAATTCAGATGCAACTGCAAATTAAATGTTTTCTTGTTATTATAATACTGAAAAAAACATTACAATGCAGTCTGTTTATTTTAATATTTTCAACAAAAGACAAAGATACCCAAAGCTACATCAAATGTGACAAAATACATAGTTAAAAACTTCAATGTTAGTATTTTCATGAATAACATTCATTTGGTTAAATCCTTTGGCCAAAGCGTTATAAGCCTGCAGCCACATCACGGCATGACCAGTATGCAGGTCCTAACACTACCTGTGAAAATTCATATTTACCTGGTGGTGTTAAGTATAGTAAAACAAATATAATCACTGCGCTTCTCCATGTAAAGAGCATGCAGCTAGTGAAGGAAATGGCCATACAAATGTGCAAAACAGAAAGTGAATCCCTGCGCTTCTCCCATAGGGATAGCAATCAATGGGGAATATATATATATATATATATATATGTATGGTGTAAATACCTATAAGAAAAAAGGAGACTTTTGGTATACATCCTTTGATCAAATAAGGCTAAGCCTGCTAACCACGTCAAGGTAAGTCTCTTTAGCAGGTCCCTACGCTAAATGCATATTAGTGTTATGTGAAATAAGCCCAGAAGGGGTTAAAATATCAAAGCATATGCTTGTATAACCTAGTGCAATTAAAAACTGGTATATACCAGTACAGATACTCACATGTAAGTGAAGTGGAATAAGGGGACCTTGCTAGGAGATTATATACCTAGAAGAGGAGGGGCTGGCCTGCCACAAACTGCTCAATAAGCAGTTGCAGGCTAAATATATTCAATTACACCATAGTAGTGTTGCCCTCTAGGAGCGTGCTGCAAAGGATTAAATATGATTTGATATTTTAACCCCTTCTGGGCTTATTTCACATAACACTAGTATGCATTTAGTGTAGGGACCTGCTAAAGAGACTTACCTTGACGTGGTTAGCAGGCTTGGCATTATTTGATCAAAGGATGTATACCAAAAGTCTCCTTTTTTCTTATAGGTATTTACACCATACATATATATATATATATTCCCCATTGATTGCTATCCCTATGGGAGAAGCGCAGGGATTCACTTTCTGTTTCGGTGTTAAGTATAGGCCTGGCGGGTTAAGTATGGGCCAGTGGTTAAGGGGTTAACTATGTGCCTGGGGGTGAAGGGGTTAAGTATAGGCCTGGGGGAGGGGGTGCGGTTACGTATAGGCCTGGGGGGTTAAGTATAGGCCTGGGGGGTTAAGTATAGGCCTGGGGGAAGGGGTTAAGTATAGGCCTGGGGGGTTAAGTATGGGTGTAAGGGGTACAGTATTGATGAGCATTAATTACAGTACCTCTTCAACCAGTCCGGGGGGGCTCTTCAACGGGTCCGCAAGGGGGGCCTTCGATCGGTCCGCGGACGGAGGCTTCAACCGGTCTTGGGGGGGGGGAGTGCCCAGGAGCCTTCAACTGGCCCAAAGGGGGGCCTTCAATCGGCCTGTGAGGGAAGGCTTCAACCGGCTGGGGGGGGGGGGAATGGGGGACTCAGGAGCATTCAACGGCCCACGGATGATGGTAGGGCCTGGGGTGTGGGGGGCTGAGGGGCCGGACTGGGACGAACGTGTTAAGGCCCGGCCACTGGACGAGACGGACCACGGAGGATGCCGGTGGGGAGGGGGGGAGGGCAGGGGAAAGGATTACAGTAGGGCCTGGGAGTTGTGGGGGGGGGGGGGCAAAGGATGCCAGTAGGGCCTAGGGGGGTGAGGATGCTGGGGTGTGGGGGGCTGAGGAGCCGGACTGGGGAGGGCGTGTTAAGACCCGGCCACTGGACGAGGCGGACCACGGAGGATGCCGGTGGGGGGGTGGGGTGGGGGAGGGCAGGGGAAAGGATTCTGGTAGAGCCTGGGAGTTGTGGGGGGGGGGGGCAAAGCATGCCAGTAGGGCCTGGGGGGCCAAGGATGCTGGTAGGGCCTGGGGTGGGGGGGGGGCTGAGGAGCCAGAGGCCTAGGGCCCAGGTTGCTTTGAGGGAGGGAGCTAAGATGTGGGGGATTCTTCAGGCTGAAGCACACCACTACAACAACCAGTGACAAAGCGCTCCAAAGCTGGATCTTTGTGTTTCACATAAAGTGCAAAGTATGATTCCAAGGTGCAGGATAAGACACTGGGGTTAGTGAGATAATGAAGTAAAGTCCCAAGTTGGGCCAATATTCCCTGAAGGGTAAGGCAAATGGTAATACCACATTCTGATCCTCATTGGGAAGGTCCCTGGACTCACAGCTGACAGTTATGAAAAATAAAAGCAGTAGTACTCACAATTGACCCCATCTTGTGCTTCCTGATGGGCGTGCAGCCACGTGAAGTTGCTGGTACTGGAATGGATGAAAAACCTGCACATTGCCAATGAAGTGTGTCCCAACGTTATGAATAAAAAATATCTTCATTAATCCATAAAAAAGGAGGTAAAGACTCTCCTACGCGTTTCGTGTAACAAATACACTTTATCAAGGAAGCACACCACTACCAGGTGGCAGAAGAGGAGCCTGCTGCAGGCGGCCACGGTGGACAGCCATGACAGAGTGCCGGGAAGGCAGGACGGGGGTGGGGGGGTGTCAGACAGTCAGACAGATGACACACAAGTGACATGACACTATAGAGACAAACACAGAGTATACTGTACACAGAAACACACACACACAACAGTACAGGGTGATACAGACAGACACTACAGATAACAGTATTTATTTGTGTGTGTATTTTGAATAAGCAGCTGCACAGCCGGGAACATTCAAACACTATTCTCCCACCTGTGCAGTTGCTTATATTAGCTACAAGTCCCACTCCCCGCCCATGAGGAAGGCCCTGATTGGATCTCCTCTCCTCAATTTTATTTTTCTGACACAGGCATTTTTTTTTCTGAGCCGGGACTGGCCGCCGACAGCCAGGACGGACAGGCCCCCTGACTCAGCGGCTTGGGACGCCAAACCCGGCAGACCCACCCTGTTGGGATTGCATCTGACTCCCATGCTGTGCTTAAAAGCTGTGTTAAAAGCGAGCATCAGCTTATATGGGTTCCATGTAAAAATGGATTTCAGGCAAAAGGTGACATGGTGTGCTCATTTGCATGTCATTTCCCAGAATCCATTGCTGCAGTGGAAGCACTAGGTGATAATGGTGAAGGGCAGGGTTGCAGACCTGTCTAAGACCTCGTCCAGGGTGATGCTGAGCAGGCACGCACGCTCGGGCTGGCCGCGATGTAACACTTGTTGCAGTGTGTGTGGCCAGCGTGAGCCAGCGCTTGCGCATGCATGGCACTTAGCTGCTTGCCAAAGCAAGCAAATTTGATTTTGCCGCTCGCTGGTGGTCAAACCAGCTCTGAGACTTCATGGCCGCGCCACCCAACATGCCCCCCGCGTGCACAACTAGCTGGCCAGGAAAAGCATGGCCAAGCAGAGCGCATGACGTCACCGCACACAAGCGCCAGTGCGCTCGCTCCCTGCCTGGCCGCAGCCTAAGACATGTGAATGTGCTCAAAAGTGATCTTTTTATTTGCTATATACTATACGGTGGAGGTTTCTTGTCGCCTTTTTCACCCACCATAATTAAAATGCGTATGTAAATCCTACAGCCTTGAAAATTGCAAAGCCAGTACAACCAGCCACACACTGATGAGACCCATAAAGGTCAAAACATGTCTGTGAGTGGTTTCTCTGGCTTTGCATCTGATTCCCATGCTGTGCTTAAAATCTGTGTTAACAACGAGCATTAGCTTATAAGAGTTCCATGTCAAAATGAATGTCAGGCAAATATGACACAGTGTGCTCATTTGCATGTCATTTCCAAGAATCCCTTGCTGCAGTGGAAGCATTGTATGCTAGGTAATAATGGTGAAGGGCAGGGTTGCGGACCTGTCTAAGACATGAGAATGTGCTAACAAGTGATCTTTGTACAGTATATATATATATATAATAATAATATAATAAAAATTATAATGCCCCAAGGAGCTTACAATCTATGTTTTTGGTGCCTTAGGCACAGGGAGATAAAGTGACTTGCCAAAGGTCACAAGGAGCTGACACCGGGAATTGAACCAGCTTCAAACTCAGTGCCAGTCAGTGTCGTTACTCACTGAGACACTCCTCATATATATATATATATATATATATATATATATATATATATATATATATATTATGACGGAGCCACTAATTGAGCCAAACCTGGCCTGTTTGCGGCCCTCGAGGACTGGAGATGTGCAGCCCTGGACTAGAGGATGATGAGAGTGAGCTCTGGGCTAGGTACTATGCCCTCCGCAAGAGAGAGAGGGAGGCGCTGTCTGTGTTCATCCATTGCATACAACTAGTATTGTGGCCACTACTCACCCTGAAACTTGTCTCTGTCTCTGAAGTGGATGAAGCCTGATGTAAACATTTCTGAGGGTCGAGCCCTAACCGCCCTATAGCCAACATGCTCCGGTGTGCTCTCATGCAAGGGAGACCACCTACGTTCACAGGACTATTGAGCCAAATGAAAGTTTACAAGGCGCATGCCCGATTGCACACTCTTAAAATGTCCAAAGAGCCCCGCAAAGAGGAGACAAAAGGGGCATCGGCCCAGAAGTCCAAGGAGACAGAGAGAGTCAAGGATAACCCTCCTTCAAGGGTGCCTGCTTCCGCATCCAGGACGCCTTGGAGAGCGACCCCTACCTCTAGTGAAAGTGCAAGCCGAAGTAACCGTTGTTACACCTATGATCAAAATGGTCACTTTGCAAAAGATTGCCCAAAATCAAGGACACCAACTCTGGGAGCTATGGCCTTCACAGTGCAGACGACTGGACAGCCCTCCACGTCTTTGGAAAGCACCCAACTCCAAAGAGGCACCCCAACTGGACGCCTACAGTCGAGTGGGGCCTGCGGCTATAATATGAGTCCTGATGGAAGGAATCTATTCCGTATTTCTGGACACAGGATCTCAGATAGCCATCATCTATCACCTCTTCTACGACACGCACCTGAAACATCTGCCTATGCAGTCAGCAGAGAAGATGAAACTATGGGGTCTTAGCAGTGAGGACTACCCCATTGATGGTGTGGTGCAAGTACGTTTGGACATATCGCAAGTGAACAGCAACAAGACCCACCCAATGGAAGTGGAGGCTCTAATATGTCCCGAGCCCAGAGAACATCCAAGCTACCTCATTATATTGGGAACCAACACAGATGTGGTGCGGGCTTTCATCTGAGATTATGTGCAAGGGGCGAGCCTCTTATTCTCCCTACGGATCCACCCAGTCTTCAAAGAGGAGTGCTACCGAGTCTCCGCCCAAGACAGAAATCGGCCAATTCTTCAATTCAGAGAAGAAGATGACCGAGATTCCACCAGGGGGTGAAGCACATGGCTGCGCGCCCACCTACCCAGGACGTGACGACGCTGACTGGTATTTCTCCCTAGAGACTACACCCGAAGAGGACGCCAAAAGAGGGTTCCGGGTGGTACCAGAGATGAAGGAGTGGAAGACTGCCCTCCCTAATCGCTTCAAAGTGGTGATACTGAATATTTTGCCTCACCCCTTTCGGTTTGACATCAGTCAAGCACTGGGTCGGATATACCCGGTTATGCCGTAGAATCCCTGGCCCATGTGAACCCCGCTACCATGCAAGAAGAGCCAGACAGGCTACAGTTCGACTTCGGGGAATCGACCCTGCTTGTGGACTGGAAGAAGAGGCTAAGTGCCAAATTGGATGAGTGCCAGGAAGTATTCCCCACCAGCGAGATGGATGTGGGCTGCAGCAAGAACGCCCAGCACACGATCTGGCTGAGTGACGCCATGCCATTCTGGGGGTGTTCCAAACGCATCGCTCCCAGAGATGTAGCGCATGTGAGGGACGTCCTGAAGGAGATGGAGACGGCGGGCATCGTAACAGAGTCCTGTAGTGCCTATGCCTCCCTGATCGTGGTAGTACGAAAGAAGAATGGGCCAGTCCACTTGTGTATAGACTACCGGATCCTGATCCGTCGCACAGTACCAGATCAGTACACTTTGCCAAGGATAGAAGAAATCCTAAGCATCCTGGTCCCAAGGCTCAACAAAGTATCCTGCCGCTCCTTCTCTTACCGTGCACCCCAAAACTGGAACAATCTACCGGAGACTCTCACAGCCACCACCAGTTTAAGTTCTTTCAAAAATAAAGCTGTCTCACATTTTAACCTGGTCTTTAACTGTTACATACGCCTATAATATATATTATCTCTTACTGTGCATGCAATGTCTTGTATATAATGTATTCCCTGTTAACTTATGTAACTGTATTTGTAACCATGTACTATTTGCCATCTTAACTCTATGCCCAGGACATACTGGAAAACGAGAGGTAACTCTCAATGTATTACTTCCTGGTAAAACATTTTATAGATAAATAAATAAATTATAAATTTGGCAGCTGTGAGACTTTTATAATAACCTCAGAAAATTATATTTCTTCCAATGGGACTTTTTTCTTTGAAAAATTTGGTGCAGTTTATGGGCTTCAACTTTGCCCCAAATTAGCAGCTGGAAAAGTTTAATACATTCCCCCCTAATGCACAATCATAAATGATCAAATATGAACAATGAATATCAGTCAATTTATCAAAGCATACCTTTATTAAAGTCTCCTGATTGCACAATTAGGAGAAAACTGGTGTAACACTACACCATATTTATTAAACAACAAAATCATATTGGTTTCAATAGTAATGTTTTTCCTTAATAAATCTGGCTCAATTTTAGCCCAGTTTTCCAGCCAAGAGGCTTTCATAAATAGATTAAATACAACACAAAAGAACATTGTTCTCAATCTTAATGACACAGGTGTGGTTCTCTGACTTCCCAAGATTTTCTCATGTTTATTAGACCTATTAATTGAGGAGGTGGATCTGGTATTTTCCCACAGGTCACATTCAGTGCAAAATATGAGCTAAATCCTCTGTGATTATATACTCAATAATTTCAACAATAAAAATAAAAAATAAAAATATATATATATATATATATATTTTTTTTAATGAACCAGACAGCTAGCGATGGACTTGTGAAATAAGCATTATACCTAATTTAAATTCAATAATTTTGAAAGATCAAGAAGAAGTAAATATGAGAAATATGAGTTTATAAATGACTTTTTATCATTGAAATACAGTTTAAAATCTCAAAGGGTTTAGCTCCTGTTCTGCAGTGAATATGACATGTGGGAAAATACCAGTTACACCACTTCCTTTAATAGGTGTAATAAACATGGGCAAAACGGCATAGCACAAAACCACACCTGTGTCATAGAGGCTGGGAACATTTTAGCGTTGTATTGATTGGTTACTTCCATTTCAGGTTGTGGCTGTCTTATATTGCATTTTAAAGATGACAACCCATCAACAAACGAATGTGTTACTTTTCTTCACTGTTGCTGAAGTTTTGTTGGCTGTACATATACAGTATGTAAATGATATAAACAAAAAAAAAACAAGTCCTAATCAGGAGAACAGACTGACATATTTTAGATTCTAAGAGGTCTACTAATCAGTCTCCTGGGTTCAAAGCTAGAGCAAATAAGGTAGAAAAGGAACCTCACTGAAAACAAAGAAGTCCCAAGTAAATATGGGTCATACTTACATAGTTTAACATAGTTTAATCTGTTGGCCATCCTATGTTAACCCTGCTGCCACATCAAGGTAGATCCTTTCAGCAGGTTCCTACACTACCATGTTATAGTTTGTCCTTAAAGTCTCACAAGGTAAACCATTACATCTCACAACACAGCTACTATTCTCCCCTATCACTACAGCAACTCCTATACAAAGGAATGCCACACAAAAAGACTTGTGTTACTGTATATTATCTTCCTAAATTGGAGTGTCACTTAAAGAGAGGTCACCATGTCCCCTTCATATCATGCTTTCTCTCCAGACAGGACTTAAAAACAGCACCTTTTCTAAAGCTCTCAAGATGCCGCTGTCAAGAATGCTGACAATTTGCTGTATGACATCTTATGTATGAGGCTGTCACCAATAACTCCCTATATCTATATCATTCAGTCACCACTCACAGTGATGCACGACTTCTCCCTCAACACAAACTGTGACACCCTGATGAGTGTATGGTATTATGTTGTCATTATTAAGAAATTCCCCTTAGTGGGAAAAATACCAATTAAATGGAAATCATTGGCAGTTTTTATTATTATTTGGTTTTAAATGTTTTTTTTTTAAATAAACTTTTCACAAATTCCACTAGAAAATGATAGATAAGAAGGCAGATTAAAACTTGCAACACCACTTTATAGTGGGGAGTGAAGTGAACAGAACCATGATAAAAAAAAGAAATATCCTGCGTTGAAATTGGAATTATTTCCTTAGCTCATTTCAATTGAACCAGTGATAAACATTAAAACAATAGTAAAACAGTATCCTAAAGCGCGCTAAACCTTGTAGCTAGAATGCAGTGTCAATAAAAGACAGGAAAAACCTGTGTGAGGAATCATCAGTCCAGGATGAAGGAGTCCACAATTGGGGTTGGTGCTGTTTTCCTCAGAGAGGTGTTTCCACACATCCTGTAGTCCAAATAGGTACTGTAGAACAAGGGAGTAGGAGGACACAACACCGTAATAAGTGTAAACATTTTAATTAAGTGAATAGTGTAAAGGTAGCACATTTGGAATTACCAGATATAAACTTAAAAACATCATGTATTGGGGAAAGGAATTGGGTTACCCCAGGGGGAGGAACCAGCAGAGTCTATCCGGTCTCCAAGGATCAGCGTCCTGCTCCACGCAGTCTGTTGTGCCCTGCGACCCCATGTCCACTGTCCTCCACTGCTTGCGCACCCCATCCCTTGTATCCAGCGTCAAATGACACTCCGGGGTCATGTGACGTCACGTGACCCCGCAGGATCAATTGACGACGTGTTGCCATTGCAACGCATCACCTGAAGCAGTCTGAATCAAGGTAAGTAAGTGCCACGCGTGATCCCAGGGCCAGCGCGTGGAACCTCTGTAACCGCCACTCCCCCCCCCCAAAAAAAGTCAGGCACCCCCCGAGTTTGAGCACCCCTGATCTAGGAGATGTCGACTTCACCAGTGTTCTTGTGTCCTCGTGACGTCGGAATGATGTCACTTACGGATTCCCCTGCTCGTACGCTCGAAGGCACAGCGGCTGTAACAGTGAACAGCTGAATGGCTGCCTCTGCCTCTAATGAGTAGTCCGGCTCACTCAGCTTGATATAAATTAAAGTGATCAAACAAAGGAAACATAATGATACAAATAGATTAGATATAGAAAACAATAAATATTGTTACTACAATATCAACAGATTTGGTGAACTATCAATGCCCTCACAATCCGCCCCCCGCCAACAATACACTCTGTCATCTAAATAAAAATGGAGAGGCAAATTAATCAAAAAAGAAATAATTGGGATCAACGTATTTTAAAGGAGGGAGGAAAAGTTGATTCCCCATTAAGTACAGAAAGATGAATCCCAACAGAAGAGGAAAGAGAAATGGACGGAAGATACAGCAAAAGAAGAATCCAAAGAGACAAATAGGAAGCTGTGGTATTTTTAGTCTCTCGTCTGTACATTTAACAAGAAACATTTTTACGAAAAGGGAAGTCATTTGGCCATACTTGTGGCCCTAATGGTTTCTAACTGTTCCTAATTAATTTACTAGGTACCGCGCTTAAAAAAAAAAAGACATTTATAATAACTAGACTTGAGCACGCCTCACCTTTGATCAGCCTGTGGGAACTTCTAATTCTAGAATGCTACTGACAGATTTAAAACTTAAATCTGCCCTTTACCCAGTACAATTCAAACGGAGCTATATAGATACAGTTCATAATCGAATAAAAAATGAATTTGATGATTTATGCCCCAGTCAAGTTTATATTAAACAAAACCTTAATAAATTGTTAAAGTTGGCATTGGACAGTCTTCTTAAGAATGAGAATATAATTACAAACAGGCTGACAATGGTGGGATGCAGTTATCCAAGCTAAAACTGATTATATCAAGAGGCACAGAGACTCTGGGAGATAGTCTCATATTGTAAACTTCCACTGATCCCCCCCAAAATATTTTTTTTAGATAATTTTATATAAATCCCATTAAAACTTTGTTAGATGAGATTCTTAACAACAAAATAAAATGATTATTATATGATGAATGTTCACACATTACAATGTTTTATTACCTTCCAAAGATACCCAAGACCCTTATATAAACTTCCTTACTTCCAACCATTCATGCAATGTGAATCTATTTCTCCAAAATGTTGTAATTACTTTGAGTTTTTATGTTAGAAATTCTACCTCTATATTATCAACATGGTCAACAATATCATATGGAAGAAGGATTATCGTTGGGCTACCTGTGATGTTTCATCCCTTTTCATATGTTTTGAACACAAAAGTGGCATTGAAGCAGTGAAACCCTTTTTGGAAGGTGATCCCAAAATGTCTTAACTACACAAAGCTATTATTCTTGACCGCATCAATTCTATTCTGAATCATAAAAATTTGATTGAAAGTACTTGCAAAAGTTTTTAAAAAATAAATATCTTGGCACCCCCAGTGTCTCTGGAGCTTCGAATGCCGAGGTGCATCTTCACGGGACAACTATGGTTCATAAATACTAGATTCTGGGGGGAGGGGTTTGCTGCTGTAAATAGCACTCACAAGCCCGAACTCAAAAACTATTTTACACAAAATGAAATATAGCCTCTGGTCGCTATCTCTTTCCTTGGGCCCTAACGGTATAAGTCCTGCTAGGCTCAGGCACTGGAAGGGATAAGTCCTTCTGTAGGCCTAGTGTGCTATTACAGCCTTGGATGCAGTAAGTGTATCCAAGGGCGGGCCTAGCAACAACCAGAGTGTGTCAGCCTGGGGGATGTACTGGCTGCGTCACATGTGCAGATGTGACACCTGCTAGTATCAGACCTGCCCTGTTATGGGGCAGGGTTACAAGCCCAACCCCAGGGTATATAAACTGTCTCTCTCCCAAAAGTGGGTGTGTCTCTTTCCTCGCCTTGTGGAGTGAGCAACAGCTACCCTGTGTCCCATAAGGGGATACAGGAGGAGCACCAGAAGGGAACTAAGGCTTGTTCTATAGTAGAAAGTATAGAAAGCACGTGCACGTGACGCACACTTTTTGTGTGTACGGTCCGTGCTGCCGCCAGGAGCGACAGGTTTGCATTGGTCTGTGTGTTTGTATCTGTGTATATGTTTGTGTGTGTGTGTGACCCTTATTTCAGACATAAACTCACTTACTTCCAACTTTCATACTATGTGGATCTATTGCTACACAATGGTGTGATTATTTTGAGTTCTTATGTTGAAGATTCAACTTTTATATTATCAATATACCCTTTGCAGATGCACTTACAGTACACCCTCCTACTGTCTCTGTAAGTTCTCCTTACTTACCACATAGATTGTAAGCTCTTCGGGGCATGGACTCCTTTTCCTATTGTTTTATCTGAAGCATTTATTCCCATTGTGTTATAATATTATGTCACGTATATTGTCAATTATATTGTAATGCGCTAGGTACCTGGATGGCACTATATAAATCAAGATATACATACATACAATATTAAAATTCACAGTGCGCACCCCACTAAAGAGACTGCAAAAAAAAAATATTTTGCATCGGCATTTTTCTGTAACTGAAACTTTTTATAAGGAGTTCCATGCCAGAGTGCTTTCACATTTTATAAAATCAATGTGTTTTAAATGGGTCAGAAGTTTAAAGGTGCTGTCCAACTTAGGCTGCCGAACGTATTGTCTTGAACTGTGCAGAGTTGCTGTTGCACAGTTGAGTTCTTTTAATTTAATGTAAATTCAACATATTCTGCAGCTTTAATTATTAGTATATGTTATATAAAGTGTCTCTCTGTGCTTATAGAAGGAGAGGTATTACATCCAGTGCAAAAGATTCTCAGCAGCTGGTAGCTATCCACAGACCATGCCAAAAAATAGTGTTGCAATCATTGCTCATTTTAACATTGCTGGTCATAAAGTTTGTTTTACTGCAATAGTCATTTCGTGTATGTTTACTTGGGCAAACATAATATAGAAATCAATTTAGTCTAAGTAAACAGAACAAATAAAGGCTCTTATGAATTCTAAGTTCATTGACAAGCCATTCAGTGTTTGACACAAAAGGTAATATCATCAAAGTGTAGTTCAGACAGAGAAACTTCCTACTAATCTCTGACTATATGAGCCAAACAATGCACCCTATTGTTCTGATTAGGTGTAGCTGATACGTGTGGCTTGCTTAGTTTTCTGATTGCCTGTAGTATATTACCCTTTTTATGACACAATTTGCCCACAATGCTTGTAATTGTCAAATGAGTTGCAGCCACTTGATAAAGTTGCTATGGGATATGTACTTTCATCATACATGGACTTACCAAACATTGCTAGTATTGCATGTCCCATAGACACTGAAGCATTGTAACCCTTTCGCTTCCAGAGGGGTTCAGCAACGCATTGCACTGGTAGCGAACGGGTTAAGGATGCCACAACACTTATTTGGTCAAAAATATATCGGTTTTTATTTACAAATCACCATTATTATAAAATTCTTATTATGATCACATATTTCTTTGTGGCAGTTTTAGTTTTTTCTAATGGCAAAATGGATCCCCGGACCAATCATTCGATCCCTTTTTCAGTGATTAAACGTTTCCCTTAAAAATAAACAGAAGTGTCACCCTTCCAGTGTTTTAGAGCCATGGGGCCAAATTTACAACATAAAAACATTATGTGCAATGAAAATCACATGGGATGAATAAGGTATATAGGATAGAAAAGTTCAGTGTTTTCTCACAATTATCATTGCAGTTAAGGTAGAAAACATATTAGTATGTTCAAATGAAATAGCAAAAAGAGGACTTCAGCAGCCAATGGGGCAAACCGAAAATACATAGACGACCAATTTTCTGTGTCCATCGTCTTTGGGAACTACAGGAATCAATGTTGGTTGTTAAAAACAAGTAGGGGTCATAACATGTATCAGAATTATTTTATTACTCAGTATTATTAATAAACTCAGAGATATACACACAAAACCGGACCTTAAAATCTTACCTTTTATGGTATCTGTGCTACTGAGAGATATAGGGCCATATTTACTAAGCGGTGTTATTTCACAACACACGTTCTATACTGAAAGATACCTTTATGGCCCGTTCATTTAAATAGACAGTAAATAGCCATGCTGGAAGGTGTCAGAGATGATGTAATCACAAATGTAGGGGTTAAAAGATTAGTGCTGCTTCTCCGCTATTTCTGTATTTAAAACCTGATTTGTAGTTAGCAGCTACAGTCATTAGAAATTGGTCATTTAATATGCTAATGAGGTTTTAGGTTAGTGCCATTGGCTAGGCATAAATTGTAAGTTTTTCGAAATCATATGTCTGTGTGTAATAATTAAGTTTGTATAATTTTTGCCCTTAATTGCATCAGCACACGCTCTTAAAAAACATTACTTTTGGGGTACTGACATCAGTCTGCAACAACTCAAGCTACCAAAACGCAGCTCTGCAACACAATGACCAAAGAAACAAGCCACAGAAGGCAGAGAGAAAAAGAAAACTCAAATTTAACAGAGAGGAAGTTAAAGTGCTCATTGACTACATTCTTGAACATAAAAATATACTCTTTGGACAGCCCCCCACCAGAATTTGTATACAAACCACTGCATGCCCGTATTCTCTCCCATCTGGATTATTGTAACATCCTGCTAACAGGCCTCCCTGCCTCACAACTTTATCCTTTACAACCTATTAAAAATTCTGCTGCTAGAATATTTTCACTCTTTGCCAAATCAGTCTCTGCTCATCTCCTCCTTAAATCCTTCTCCTGGCTTCCCATCAAGTTCCGGATCACCCACAAAGTTCTCCTCTTTACCTTCAAGGCTCTCCACTCATCTGCTCCACCCTACATATCAGCTCTGATCTCTTGCTATGCCTCTGCTCATCTCCTTCGTCCTAGCCAAAACGGCCTCGTTTCCACTCCTTTCATCTCTACTGCTCTCTCTCACCTTAAACCTTTTTTCCTCACTGCCCCTTACCTGTGGAACTCAATAACACTCAGTATACGACAAGCACCTTCTTTCCCCACTTTTAAG
Source organism: Ascaphus truei (assembly GCF_040206685.1). NCBI lineage: Eukaryota > Metazoa > Chordata > Amphibia > Anura > Ascaphidae > Ascaphus > Ascaphus truei. Next base: position 91,895,503 of record NC_134487.1, on the reverse strand, counting down.
ACAAAACTTAAAATTCACCTCTTAAATGAAGCGCTACAATAGCCTAGACTCATGATGACTGTCCCGCACCCAGTTACGCCTACCAATGACTGCCATCTACTGCACTTATTCCCTCACCTGCTGCCTCTGTAAATCACCTATCATACCACCTAGAGTGTAAGCTCTCTGGGGCAGGGATTTCATTTCCTATTGTCTGATCTTATTTGTTGCACTTTGTAATGAAAATGGAGGAAAATATTAAGGGGCCTATTCAGTTAGCTTCGAGAAGTGACTTATTACAGTTTTCAGCACTTTTCGAGTGAGTTTGCATGTGTAGCTATTCAGAGAGCTCAGATAACATGTCAAACTCACTTGATAACTGCTTCTTCCTGTTCGATAGCCCTTCTGCTCAGAGAAACAGAGCAGTAGCTTAAAAAAGGCTCAAACTCGCATTTTGTGACAAATTAAGCCATTGAGGAAGCTCTGAGATGCGCATCGCAGCTGCAACTCGCAGTTTCTGATCTCACCACCTGAAGGGTGGTGAGATGTGGTCTGCGATGTCCATATGTAGCAGAACATTTATTGTTACTACATCGGATGGATGACAGGTTATCCAGAGCTGATCCACATGAATATCAGCTCCAGAGACCCCCTACTTCAATACTACGTTAATAAAATTTAAATAAAACCAGTGCGATCGCCTGTAAGAGCTGTGCAGGGAGAGCAGCTCTCTCCGCGCAACTCATACAAACTGCAGGCTGCGTGCACAGGCAGAAAAAGAAACTGCTAAGTCGATCGTTATGGCCTTTTCCTACCGAACAGTATCTAGCTTGCAAGAAATCTTCTGAATGCGGTGATAACACAAATATCAGACCGTGAGGTAGGAATATGCCAACCCGTTCGATATGGCAGCGAGCTTATCAGAGCTACCTGACAAGGCCCTAAGTATTGTAATCAATCTGGTTCTTCAGGGGTTAATGTGGTTACCATTTGTTTAAACGAAAAATAAAAATAAATGTTTTATGGCCTGTTAAGCCCTTGGCCAGGCCTAGTGACACTTTAAAGGTACCTCCAAGCATTACTGAGCTACCCTTGTACATCCAAGATAAGGGTGATGACCAGGTTAGCACTTAGTTGGAGGACTTTATTAAAATTAAGAACTGATTGGCCTTACAGTTATTCACCAGAGTAAGAATTAGAGATTTGTAATCGTGACAATAGACGAAGTCAATAAGGCCAAACCCTTCATTTCTGGCTGGTGATAAGGGACAGGTATCCATTTATCACTCAAATTTAGGAGCAAGTCGGTCCAAATCAATCTTGTTACATCTGTCATAATTGCCTGGACCTATTGGTATGACTCATGTGTTTCTAAGTATCAGGGAAATTAAGTTATGGGGTCTTTCATATATCAAGGCACCCGTTTGAATGTCAAAATGGGAGGGTTTTTTTCTAATTCGTAAAATCGTCAACCTAGCAGCTGATTTATGATGGGGGTGGGCTTATGTTGTTTGCAATGGAAGAATAATGGTATATAGATCTTGTCCTGGAGTTATTAAACCAGAATTCAACAGAGGGGTGTTTTGGGATCAAACATGTGAATGTTCACACGCCAGTGACCTCACTGGGAAAAACCTATGACATATGGTAATGTACTATATGGGGATTTCTGTTTTCTGTTTTAACCTGTTACTTTAAGAAACTGTTCTGCATTTATTGTAACTATATGTTCTTGTAATAATCTTTTTTTCTGTAATCTAAGCACTGTATTTTTATATGCAATGACACATTATAAACAATTCTTTAATAAGTAATGCTTTGGGGCTCTGAATGAACTGTTGAATGCTCTGTAGAGTAATTAAAGTTTTCAGACACATTTTGCTACAAAATATTTGTGTGTGTTAAGTGCATAGTTTTTTCTATAATAAACAGGGACCTGAGACCCTGGCAGATATATATTAATTACATATTTTGCATACTTCTCAGGTAGTGGAAGTGAATAGATATGATTGCAATTGAGTAAGGGATTAATATTAACTAATTGACAGTACCTTTACAGTGGAGAAAGGTGAGTTGGCTAGAGTAGCTGTGTGTATTAACCCTCCTTGCATATCTAAGTCACGTACTCACCTGTGCGCTGTTCGTGACAGGTGGTATATTGAGACGGATTGAGGGGAGATATTGTTAATTTGAGGGACCTTTACAGAGGTGAAAAGTGTGCCAGCTTGAGAGCTGAGTATTAACTATTGTCCTGTATGCAGGTCACGTTCTAACAAGTGTGTTGTACGTGACACACTTCTTGTACTATAATTCCCTGTTCTGTATTGTCTCTCTTGTAAAGCACTAAGTACAGCTGTGCGCGCTATAAAAAGATAGAAATGCATACATACATACAGACATACATACACAATTCATACAAAACTCAAACAAAACAATATGAGCAGCATTAGTGAACTGAACTAGTCTTTAATCCATCCACTTTGTTTTTCATCTGTAATAATGTATCTGACAATACAAAAGTTCTCGTTCTCACTAAGCCCTTCTGTGTTGGAAAAGCTAGAAATGCTTTCCAAATAAGTGTTTACAGGCCCCTTTAAGATCATAAGGGTTAAATAGTATTGGTCATCCTACTATACTTAACTGAAATTAAAGGGCTCCAATAAAATTGCTGACTTGCATTGTATACACTTAAAGGGTCATTGCTTGTTTTAGTTGGCACTTTTCCATGAATATAAGTGTGGTGTATTTATATAATGCTGCTCAATTTCTATATACACATTTTAATTCCCACATATCCTCCTCCTTAGCGAGAAAACTATTTAAAAAATAGTCAAAATCTGAAGATCTGCAGATCATCACCATGCTTGAATTATAATGCTGTGTGTCAACTATTCCTGCTTTCTTTTAAGTCTCAGTAATAATAAAAAATAAAAAAATGATTTAAATCTCCACATTTCTTTATTGATGTACTGTAGTGCCGATGAGTATTCTAAAACAAATCTGGGGCTATCACCAACAAGAACCAGGTACATGCTGGGTACATGCTGCAACATTTCAGTGACATTTCTGCAGACAGACTAATGGCCCATCGGATTAACAGCGGGGGTCCCTGGCAGTCCCATTCAAACTGAATGGGACTGCCAGGGACCCTGCTGTGTTAATCCGATAGGCCATTAGTCTCTGCAGAAATGTCACTGAAATGTTGCAGCATGTACCCAGCATGTACCCAGTATGTACCTGGATCTTGTTGGTGATAGCCCCAGATTTTCCAAGGAAAGTTTTAGAATACTCGTCAGCGCACCTATATTCAAGGGTTAATCGGGCACTGGACATGAACCGTGCTGTGTCAGCTATTGTAGAAGAACCCCAAAAACTATAGTAGGGTCTCTGTTTCTAAGAAGAATAAGCTTTAACTGTTCTTTATTTTGCAGTACGTATATTCACTTTCAGTTTGGCACAGCACTAATGTGATAAGGCACCTTTAAAAGATACAGTAAAAATACATTTGAACAATCTAAAAGGCAAATTCCATAGATACGTCTTTATTTGAAATGGAATGTCTTTTAAAAAATAAATCACATCTCTCAGAAATCATGAGTACTATTTACACACAAAAAGTGGCAACATTATTTTTTTCTTCACAGTAGGTGAAATGTTGAAAACATTTGGTCGTGAATCAGAACAGCTCCAGGACGTAACTGAGCCAAAATATTTGATTGTATACTCAAGGCCATAATTTAAAGAAAGTGAATGGGAAATATTGTCTGGAAATAGGATTCTAAACATGATTGTTTATATAGGAACCCATAGCTTACATGACATTTCTGAATTCTTCTTCATATAACACACAGATTTATGAAACACACATCAGACATTCTTCTATAAATACACGATGTTTTCTGTGATATACTTGCTATTACATCTAATATATCTCCTCTGGTTCCATTAGTCTACAATCAATTGTATATTTTCTGGTGTTCTGAGTAGCTACCCTATAGAATCAACAATGTGGAAAAACATTTCTGAAAAGCTTATAACTGACACAAAGACAAGAGTGATGGAAGGTGTGAAATGTTTTTATTTAAATATGTTTACACATGCAGATGTGTATCCATTTTTTCCAGCCATTTCCAATCACAAAACTGCCAAATAAAATATACTGATTTTATGTTAGCCTGAACTTGAAAGTTGAACATTTCCATCCAATGTCTTCTGCTGAACTTTTTCTCGAAATTGTATTTTTTTGTTGTTTGAAAAAAAAAAAGCCATAACAGCTACTATTAAATACCTATGAGAAATTTCTCATGATAGTTCATATAATTCATTAATCAAATGATCCAGTTTGTGTCTCTGTAGCCAATGAGTTCTTAGAGCAGATTGCTCGATCATATTATAACTGGACAAGTGAGTTCTGGACATTGGAGTTTTTAGTCTCCAATTGGTCTGCAACAGAATTAGGATCCTGTCCAACACTGAAAAGGATAATGGGTGCTATAAATGGGTGATGATATTCATTAAACACACATGGGGGCAAGACAAAGAATGACTAAAAATAAATTAGGAACAAGGGCCAATTTCCACTTTGAAAATAGCACCACTAGCTATGTGTGTGTTTGGTGACATGAGCATAGAGGAAGTGTGTCAAGCCAATCAGAAACACGTCGCTGGAAAATATGGGTTATATATACAGTACCTGAATGTTTTACTCATGTCAAGACTCTTGAATGGATCGCTGGGTGGCAATCATTTAGTGTTTCGTTTTTTAGGCCCTCAAAGTATGTTTTGATATTCCTGGTATGTCACATTATACACAAGGAGAACACTCAAGTCTTGCTCTTCTGCATCTACATTTCAGGTTTTCCCAATGGGTGCCTCTTCTTCCCCTCACCCCCAAAGATAGAATCAAGTTACAAGTTTACCAAATCCTTCTATGATGCTTTGCTCAGTGATCACAATAAACAATCAGCTGATTACTTTGATACTTATCTAGTGAATAGTGTTTCTTTACCCACAGCCTATTAGTGCATTACATTTCTCCTTTGCTGCAGCAGATTGCAAAGCAAAAGGAATAAGCCCCAGAGCCATGCACTTCATTTTAACCTTTACTGCCAAAGACGACAGCTCTCTAGCCCTTTGCCCTCTAGCCCCTTTAGAATTGCCCTCTAGCCCCTCATTGCCCTCTAGCCCCTTTAGAAGATTCCCAATGTCCAAAAATGTGGTTAGGAATATGCAGATTTAGAGTAGTAAACACAAAAGCGGAAAAAGATATTTACAAGGCGTTTTCCTCAACCGTGGTACCTTTAGAAGAAGAACACGTCCAGTTCCTCATTACATTGACAATTCCAGCCACCTACATAAAGATGTGTTGACACTCCACATGACAGCTCAAACAGACACGGCTTGTTTCATTTGAGATGGCCATATTTTCCTCCATACAAGTTAAATGGATAAATGTTCAGTACATTGATGTACAGCTTGTTTATCAAGAATAAGGGAGCGATAAAGGATTTTTTTTTCTCTTTTATTTATCACTGAAGCGATAAAGAAGGAATACTCATTTTAAATTTTACCTGCGTTTCTGAAAAACAAATGACTGATGTTCTTGAAATAATCTTTCAAGCATGATTGCGTTCGCTGCATGAAATTGCAAATTGGGGTTTCTTAATTATATGCAAATGATACAAAACGGGAGTAAGATTTTAAGATGATGCAGTATAGATATCAAAATAAAAGCTAAATAAATGCAGAAACCTGCACAAACCATGGTGAGATTTGAATATAAAGTAAGGTGGCTTTGCAGAGAATAATACAATCTCCCAGCTCCATATACCAGTAACATTTTAGCAATGTGTCCGACTTTTGCTACTAAACTCCATTAGTCACATCTGATAAATAGCTATCTTGAAAAAGTGCATTTTTTAACATGTTGGATTTGTATTAATAGTTATAAATGGACATATTGAGGTCAATTAACTAAAGTCTTCCTGCTGAGGAAAAATAACAGTGCAAATAAACCACCATATTTGTCAAAGAAAAGGGAATCCCACTTAAAGCAACTGGAGTTGCTTTCGTTTTGCACCAGTTTGGCCTTGTTTTGCCCCAGTTTGGTCTTGTTTTGCACCAGTTTGGCCTTGTTTTGCAGCTGGCAGACTTTAATAAACGACCATGTTGGATTTTCTCCTTGGATAAATCTGGTGCATTTTTTGCCTCAGTTTTGCAGGTAGGTTATTTTGATAAATAACCCCATGTGAGCAGTAGTTTCACATGAAGACCTTTTGTATTCATGTATGATGGTGCTTTGCATCAACCTTGCTCCACTTGTGTCACTGAATGGTTGGGGGAGTAGTAATAGGAACAATTAGGGTCTGGCACTCCAGAGGTCCCTTGATGTAGTCAATGATGTCCTATTCTATTTGTGCGTTTGAAGACCGCATACTGCGCTCCGCAAGAGATCTAATAGGAAAAGGATCAGAATAGGAGAACGCCTTAACTTCTGCTACGTCATCAGTGACGGAGCGGTAACGTAATTTCCAAGTGCCGGAGGGGCTATAGCACTCTGGTCCCACTGCCTCTCTGGCATTCAATTAATATTAAAGCGGAAAGTACCAAAAACTGCGTTTACAACTAGTGCAGTTTTAACATCACTAAAATCTGAGGCGGTGTTATTCTTTGTATCCAAAGATCATTGTAAATAATAATAATAGTTTGTTCTTGTATAGCGCTGCTAGTTTTATGTAGTGCTTTAGAGAGACATTTTGCAGACACAGTCCCTGCCCCATAAAGCTTACAGTCTATGTTTTTACAGGGAGATAAAGTGACTTGCCCAAGGTCAAAGGAGCCGATATTGGGAATTGAACAAGGTTTCTCCTGGTTTCAAACTCAGTGCCAGATCCAGCGTCTTTACTCACTGAGCCGCTCCTTCTCCCATTGTCATCAAACATAGAAAAGCTTTTTTTAAGGATTGGAACCTCCAGAGCTGCTCCCCGAGTTACTTACAGTGAAGTTACTGGTATTAATTCCTGCTTTTTAAAGGGGATTTAAATGAAATCCCCAGACGATGATGTTGCTGCTTCCTATTGGCAGCATTTTTTTTTCACTGGATGGAGAATGAAACCCTGTAGCTTCACCAGAAAGTATATCAGGAACACAGGAGACCCCCAGGTCCCATACAGCAAACATACTGTATAGGAGGCTTAAAAAAAAAAACCACACACACAAGATGGGGGTTTGTTGCATTAAATAACGATTCATAAATTTGATGCCAGTGCAAATTGACGTAAAAGAAAAATATTGAATTTCGTGAAGGAGAAAAGTGTGTCCTCTTCATCATATGTATATGTATATATTTATAGCATTGAGCCTTTCAAATGTTTAAAATGCAATCATAGAAGCTTTATTCGCTCATATTTAGAGGACTACGTTTTCCTGTGTTCACTCATAGGGGCATATGTACTGTATGATGCAGAATTGGTGCAATTCTGGGGCAAAACCATATGATTTTTTTTCTTTGAAACATGCAGTTTGGTGCAATTGTTTTGCTGCAGAATTGCTCCACATTTGTCCTGAAACAGATGCTTAAGTTTACAGCCTTTGAAATGCCCATCATTATGGGGTCCTTTATCAAAGTTTGCAGGCCATAAAACTTGGGGGGAAAACACCAAATTATCAAATAAGAAAATCTAATTGGTTTCAATGGGAATTTTGTTTCCTTATTAAATCTGGAGTTGGTTTTTTTTGGCCTCAGTTTTGTACCCAGGAGTTTTTTTGTTAAATAACCCCCAAAACATCTATTTTCAAACACTAACATCTTAAACTTAATGTAGGAGATTTCAAGAACAGTGCCACATAGCAGGAACATGTATCTTTTTAAACACCCTGGATATGTCATCGGCTCTCATATAAAGATTGAATTACCCTTAAAGTAAAATTGTACTTATCTGCATCTTTTGAAAAGTGTATGTTTTTATTTTCAATGGGTTCTGTGAAATTGATAATCTAATAGATCAGTGGCGTCTAATACATTTGCCACTCACTACGTGGCGAATAGGACAATGTATTGTGGCGAACGGGGGCGCTAGGGGAGAGAGCTGGGACATCTGTCCGGCAGCTGCGATGAGGGCTTGGTTACCCGGCGGCAACGATGGGGCTCAGCTTCCCGGCAGTTGCAATGGCACAGCTGCCCGGTGGCGGCGGAGCACGTGCCTAGTGACACAGCACCACCCCTGCGAGCTGGAAGTTGGTCCCGCTTCCTCATTCGACTGCACGATCGGAAGTATTGTGTATGGGAGTTATTTTATGTATTTGGAGGGGGGTTATTTTGTGTATTTGGGGGGATTAGTATGTGTATTTGGGGGGGGGTATTTTGTGTATTTGGGGGGTTATTTTGTGTATTTGTGGTGGTTTGTGTATTTGGGTGGTTATTTTGTGTATTTAGGGGGTAATTATGTGTATTTGGGATGTGTGGAGAGGTTATGTGTATTTGGGGTGTGGGGGTTATTATGTGTATTTGGGGTGTGGGGGGTTATTATGTGTATTTGGGGTGTTGGGGGGTTGTGTGTATTGGGGTGGGTAGGCTTACGGTGTGTATTGGGGGAGGAGGAGAGAGGTGGAGGTGTGGGGGAGAGAGGTCGGGGAATGGGGAAGAGAGGTGCGGGTGTGGGAGAGAGAGTTGGGGGTGGGGAGAGAAGAGGGAGTGGGGGTGAGAGAGGGCACAACGCAGCCGGCGTCGTGAGCACGACGCTATTGTGACTAACACAAGAATGTGGCGAATATGGAAAGATGACGACCACAAGTGTGGGTACCGTAGCTTAGAATTCCTATTGGACACCACTGTGATAGATTGTTACTGTCATGCACTCTTAGCTATTTGGGATGGCAGCATAATTACTTTCCACAAAAAAACAACAAAAAATAGGAACCTGACAATTTGACTTTAGATACAAAATGTCACAAACAGTCTCATTACTGAGGTGATTAGGTAAAGACTGTAATTACCCTCGGAAGCAATTGGTTACTAAGGAAACAACAAAAGTTTACCCAATGATTTAACGAATGCTTTACAACTACTTATGCCTTCCTAATTTTGATGCCGGTCACCCACATTCAAACTGATTACATGTGTCGCTACATTAGGATCAGATTGGTCCCAGGAACAGAGTGCCTCCCCCCTGAATAAAGCATGCAGACTGTATCCCTGTCTGATCTCCTACTCCTTTCCCCCTGTCTGCACTCAGATGTTCTCCCATATTCTATCTCTCCTTTTTGGGGGAAAACAGACTGCCTTATCAAAATATATCATGTAGTAAATTTAGTATGAATAGACATCTGTGTGTAACTCAGGTGCAGTCATCCGTGAAACTCCAGCAGCCTGATCAGAGCTAACGGATGCTGCAATCTGGTCTGAAAGAAGAGAGCAGCTAGAAGTGGCAAATCCCTCTGACAACAGAAAAAGGGAACATCAAATGGTAATAATCAACCTGACCAAACAGAACAGTCCAATCCTACTGTTTGATTTTCATTTTCTGCTCAACTTGAGGTTGTGTTTCTTTTAAATGCACAATATGAAATTGTTTAACGGTGAAAAAATAAATATTTCATAAGGCTTAACATTTTGCATGGAGCTCAATAGAGAATTTTTATTTACACATTGTGTCCTCCATTGAATTGAGTAGCAATAGAATTCCAACTGTACCCTATATCTGCCATACTTGAAGTGTTATCAAATATTAACACCTTCAGCAATGAAGAAGCCAATAAGGCATGTACTGGAATGCATTACACGCCACTCAAACACTGAAGGGTTTCATAGAGTGCATGTTTCACAGATTGCCTTATTTACAGTCATGTTTGGCAAATAGCAGAAGGAGGAAATAAATAGATTACAATAAAATTACAGTACATCATGTTCTGACACATTTTCCATTCACAAGACACTATCTGTGGTCCATAAATAACTGCAGACGTTCCTTTGTGTTAGAAGAGGTGGGATTGGCTTTCTATGCTTTCATAGTGCAGCAAAAGTCCATTGTCTGGTATAGTACTTTTCCAAAATGTTATATGTATTAGATGCGTTGAACAAAAAGACTTCTTGTACTCCCACTTAAGTGCTTCTTAAATTCAACCTGCAAAACAACAATACAAAGTTGATTAATAAAGTGATCATTATTATTTAAGCATAGATAGGAACATTTATTTTGACCCAAAATCTCAGTATATAAAGTTAAGTGGATTCTCTGATAAGCAACCTATAAACTGTCGATATGCCATTTTGTGGAGTAATGGGAAACAGGGAACTAATGCAGACTGAAATCCACAGAATGGTTGTTTTGGGAGCTAATCTAAAAACTAAGGAAGTTGGCCAAGAGAATATGCTACTTTCCCAAAAATGTATTATGAAATTATTGTTTGGACAGATATTCTCTTTTGTATAACAAATTTAGCTCAAACCCTCCCTAAATATTTATCCTAGCACACACTGTAATAGTCTATGTCTGACTGCAAGTAGTTGCCTAATTGCGGCTCAGTCGGTGGTGGGTAAAGGTAAAATACTAGTAAATTGGTCCCTGCAGGGTGAAGTACCAGATACAGAATTACTTGGATGGCATTCCCTTTCATGAAGCAGCCTACAGCATCCCTTACCTAAAAATCCCCCAGTCAGCGGCACTGACTACAAGCTGTAATGTGATAAGAATGCCACTTGACTCCTGCATTATTCACAATTCAAAAACACCCCAAAATAAATACCTACATCTATAATTGCCATAAATAAAAAGTGAATTTTCATTTTTTTTATGACAAATTGTAAACTATTGAGTTAAAAATATCACATCACTAGAACTATTTGATTGTATTATACTGTACATGCAATACGTATATCTCCAACTTATTGCATAGTACAATATAGATCAAGTGCATGTTATCTGTTGTTTAAAAGGTGATAGATTTGTTTGTCATGCCTATGGAATAATTACAAATCTGTAAACACCCAATACATCATAATAAACATAAATTGAAGCTTTTATGAGATGGAGAAAAGGAGACTTTCTTTTTTTAATCGCACCTTTGGTGAGGCATATACAGTCAATTTTTGTTATATCTGTCTGATGAATATATGAAGCCTGAACAACAAAAAAAGTACATTTTATAACTATATCCCATTTATTTATCAATGTATAATTGCAGAAAAATGTATATGGCTTGTTTCAGACATATCTAACCAGTCAATTATTTGTGTGAACACCGTAATAACCTGATTAACATTCTGTCTGTTGGTTTCTTATGGTTGCGCTAATAAGGTAGAATAATTATTTTTTACAAATTAAAAATAAACTGGGGACAAAATAATATTATTAGTAGAAGGTTCACACACAACACAACTTATGTCCATAAAGCTAAAAAGGAAATGGATATATTTTCTATATAATATTGAGCTATTAAATGCAGAATTTATCAGGAAATCCTTGAGCACTAAGTGACAAATGTTTTACTTTATTAACTTAATTTGTATTTACCCGATATATACATGAATATATATATATATATATATATATATATATATATATATATATATATATATATATATATATATATATATATTTCAAACACATTTAATTCAGCTATTGCCAGGTTATAGCATGAACAAGAAAACTGCACCAAAACATTGCTAATATTTGTAACAAATGTGTCTGCTAAGCAACAATAGGACAGGTTCACGTCCAAGGACATGTGACTATGATAAACCAGTGAGAGGACTGGTGAAGGAGGAGGGACTATGAGGGGGAGTGAGCCTGAAGTGCTGGGGGCAACCATCTTGCGAGGCGGACCTGTATGGATCTGGGACTGCAAGGCAGCTTGCTGAGCCTTCTACCAAGAGGGATCTACAGATGCCTGACGATGAGCTGGAGAGTGGAGTTAGTGGTGAGCTGCAGCACAGGAAAGAAAGCACATTGAAGCACCACAGTGAGGAACTGCCAGCCCAGAGGCACAGCTCGGGAGACAGAGAGCTGCAGGAGGGAATTCCCCTGCATGTGAAAGGAAAGGGTACCCGTTTACACTTATCTTTGTAAAGCACAGGCCCGCAACTGGCAATTCTGAACAAAGAGCTCCAACGAGATATCAATGTCACATAACCATGCCTGATCAGCAGGAAAGTGAACTCAGTTAAAGTGACTGTACCGTATACTTATATGCACAACGCTAGTTACAATTGAGAGGTTAACAAGTATACCGTGTATGATATGCAGTGGCCCTAATTATAAGGGTTATATGAGTATTGAAAATCTGTGTATATGCCTGTTTCTTTTTTTTTATTACTCATAAACTGTTATATATATATATCCTGCTGTCGTGTCCCCCCTTCTTACTGTCCACACATATGTGTGGAGGTTATTATATCGTACGAACTCAGGCCCCCACCTCATATACTGAGGTACAGCCAAATAAAGAGGGGTTGCATATTGAACAAACACCCTGAATCCAAGGTAAAAATAGTATGTATTGCAAAACCTGTTTATAATTTCCACGATCGTCTGAGAAAGAAGAAAAGGAACAGATTATTGGAGTCATTTTACCATTCTTCAGTGATCTGGCCTTCAAGAAACCACCTTGTGAATCTAAAAAGATCAGTGTACAAGTTCTGAATAGTTTGGAGGGTAATTGCATATATGCCTTTCTGTTTTAACAAATCATTACTACCATGCACTGTAGTAAAAGATGAATCTACTCAACATTCTTTCAATTATTCATTTGGACCTACATGTCGGAGTCTATTTACTAACGTCTGCTGGCTGCGAAAACCGAGACAAAACAAGTGTCATCAACAGTATTAAATGTATCAAAGAAAAGGTATCTGATAGAAAGCAATAGGTTGTTTTCCTTTGATAAATCTTGTGCAATTCTTTTGCATTGGTTTTGCAGCTGGCATACTTTAATAAATAACCCCCTAATGTATAGTGCCATGATGAGACTCCTACAGATATAAAGTCAGTCTTCCTGTATCCACTCTGCTGCAAAATAAGCCTTTCTGGCATTGGATTATCGACCCCGAAAATCTAAGCCATAACCGTGGCACACACCTTTCACCCGCTACCTCCAAAAGTGCTCACGCATTGCAGAACGTTTCTGGAGGAAATCCTGCTCATAAACAGACTTCCTTCACTATACTTTTATATTGTACTCTCCTCCTACAACATTGCCATCTCCCTTGCCAAGCAAACCTACTTCTCTTCACTCACAAACTTTGTCCTCCAACCCTCAACGCTTTGCCACCATTTATTTCCCTTCTCCGTCCAACTACACCCCTCTCCACCCTCACGGCCCGAGACATTACCACCTACTTCACAAACAAGATTAAGTCTATCAGACATGACATCTCTTCATGTAAAGTTCCTCATGAATCACCTATCTCCCCTCACACACTTAAATCCATCTTCAGTTTATTCTCCCCTGTGACCAAGGATGAGGTCTCCACTCTCCTCTCATCATCTCCCCCAGTCCTGCCCCCTGGATCCTATTCCCTCACATCTCCATTGCACCCTCTCAGGCACACTAATCCCCCTCTAACTCACATTTTTAACCTCTCTCTCGCCTCTGGCACATTCCCATCTTCTTTTAAACATACAGTCATCACACTAAAGAAACCCTCACTTGACTCATCCTCCCCTCTCACTACTGCCCTATTTCTCTTCTCCCATTTTCCTCCAAGCTACTTGAGTGACTTGTATACAACCACCTGACTCACTTCTTCTCCTCCAACTCCCTGCTTGACTCTTTACAATCTGGTCTCCATCCTCTACACTCCACCAAGACAGCACTAACAAAAGTGACCAATGACTACTGCTAAATCTTTTGGTCTTGGTCATTTCTCCATACTAAATCACTCTGCTACCTTTGATGCTGTCAATCACCCACTTCTCCTAAATATTCTCCCCTCCATTGGTCTCCATGATGCAGCCTTCTCTTGATTCACATCCTACCTATCCAACCACTCCTTCAGTGTTTCCTTCTCTGGGGTCTCCTGATCCTCACTCCCTCTTTCTGCTGAAGTCCCACAAGGCTCTGTCCTTGGCCCTCTGCTCTTTACACTCTACTGTACATCTCTTGGTGAACTAATACAATCTTTTGGCTTTCAGCATCATCTTTATGCTGATCACACCCAAAACTATCTCTCCTCCTCTCACCTCTCCCCCTCTCTAATGTCCCGTGTCTTCAACTGTCTCTGCAATCTTCTCCTAGATGTCTCACTGCTACCTGAAGTGAAACATGTCCAAAACAGAATTAATATTCTTTCCCCCTTCGACTACCACCACTACAGCAACACTCTCCCTCACTGTTTCCTCAGCACCTCAAGCCCACTGTCTAGGGGTCATCTTTAACTCTGATCTCTACTTCATTCCTCACATTCAGTCCCTCATGAAGACCTGCCATCTCCACCTATGAAATATCGCCAAGATATGCCCTTTTCTCACTCATGATGCAACTAAAATCCTATTCCACTCACTCATCATGTCCCACCTAAATTACTGCAATGTTCTTGTTGTTGGCATTCCCCTTGTCTGCCTCTCTCAACTCTAATCCATCCAAAATGCTGCTGCTAGATTCATCTATCTCACTAACCGCCTCACTTCTACTGCTTCACTACGAATATCCCTACACTGGCTTCCCATAGCCTCTAGAATTAAAATGAAAACCTTAGTAATGACTTACAAAGTTCTCAACGACACTGCTCCCCCCGTACATCTCAGCCCTTATCCACAAATACATACCTATATGTCCCGTACATTCTTCCCACAACATCCGCCGTTCCTGCCACCTTATTACCTCCTATCACTCTCACCTGCAATACTTCTGCAGTGCTGCCCCTTCTCTCTGGAATTACCTACCACGTACAATCAGACTTTCCCCCGGTATTTAGATGTTTAAAACTCCCTGAAAACTCACCTTTTCAAGGAAGCCTACTCGCCCAATTCCCCTCCTCCTCCAACCACATTAGGACCAGCTGTGTGGCTGGACCAATCTCCACCCTACGTAAGATCCCCCCCCAAAAAAACCTTTAAAAAAAACCTTAATGGCTTCAGCTGTCAAGACAGAGCTATATTCTAACCTTAGCCACACCTTATCCTACAATAAGCAGCCATCTTACCTTCTTATTTCAACATTGTTCCTCATTCCCTATAGAGTGTAAGCTCTCACGAGCAGGGCCCTCATTACCTCTCTGTATCTGTTTGTGTGTATTTGTCCCCACCTGTATGTAGCTGTTTATGTTTTTGTAATATACAGAACTCTGTACCCCATTGTACCGTGCTGCGGAATATCTTGGCGCTTGAAAAAAAAAACAATGATAATACTTCTACTAATAATAATAATAAAGGGAGAAAAGCCATCACAAACATCTAATGTGGAAAAAAGGTGGACACTTCATGGGGACTTCATCATTGAAGAACGTTGGTGCCTTTTCAATGGTTGAGTATTGTATTGTATGTCTTTATTTATATAGCGCCAAAAGTGTACTCAGCGCTTCACAAAGAATACAGTACAGGGAATTATAATAATACAATAAGTGCAGCAAAAATCAGACAATAGGAAAGGAAATCCCTGCCCCGAAGAGCTTACAATCTAAGAGAGTGTCAGTACTCTGGTGGCCCTTATGATGTTCAGTGAAAGTCAGTTCCATAAAGTAAACAAAAAATGTAAACAATGGGTTTGCTTGCTTAAAAATCTTCACGATTAACTAAAAGAAAGAATGGGAGTCACAAGCAAGCTATGATACAAGGTTTTGAGTTAAATGGTCGAGATATTAGATCAAGTCCAGTTATAAGTTCGAAAAAAGAAAAAAAATGGGTATCGCAAATATGTATTGATCTATGTAACATTATACGATAACCTATGTACATGTAAATACAATATGCTACAATGTAATATCTTGAAATATATCTGTAAACACCCTAATAAAAAGATACTTTAACAAAAAAAATATTCAAGATTAGACCTTTAAAGTCAAAATTGTACTTCTATGTGTACTGGCCCACCAAAATTCATTTGATCAGATACTCAATACTCTCAGCAAACGATTTAATTACAATTGCTTTCCATGAAAGAACAAAGAGAATAATGGCAATTGACAATGTGACGGAAGAAAGAAGGGGGCAGATTCACAGAGCTACATAACGTGACAAGAGAAAAAATACCTCTTTTAGTAGAGTCCCAAACACTGTGTGTGTGTATATATATATATATTATTTACAAATATGTGTGTATATATACTCAAACCCCCCTCCAAATAAGATATGGTGACACACCCGTGCTGAAAAAAATTACTCCCACCCCACTCTTCCTAAAAGATTTCCACAAGACCTATACAGTCAAGCCTAAGACTGAGTCCCCGGTGGTCACGGCAGTCACGTGGCCACTCGCAGCCAATGCAGGACATCTATGCCCCGACATGGCACGCCCCCATCATGCCCCCTCCACCCCGCGTACTCCCTAGATCTCCCCTACAGACCGACGATCGTGCCTGTAGTCTCTGCATGCGCCGCCATGCCGCCAGGCACGTGTTCAGCAGGGAGGACTTGGGCCGTAGCCTTGGCTTCTTGTGATAACGGGACTCAGTCCCAACAGGATCAGAAGCCATAACTCCTGCTAATCAGGGCAGCAGCTCTATCATTGAACTATCTCAGATGCTGGATAGCTCCACTATCAGAGCATACTTTAGAGCAGGGGTGCGCAAAGATTTTGACCTACGCTTCCCCGCTTCGCAGCTCCAGCATTCGCGCTCCCCCCTCTCCTAAGACCCGGCATCAAATGACGCCGCAGGACATGTGACGTCACGTGACCCTGCAGCGTCATTTGACGCGCATTGCCATGGCGACGGCTGGCACCAGGTAAGGGATGTTACAGAGGCCTCACGCCTCCCCCGGCATTTAATTTAAATGCCTTGGGGAAGGGCGCTGGGCCTCTGTACCCGCCGTGCCCCTCCCAGAAAATCTTGTGCCCCCCAGTTTGAGTACCCCTGCTTTAGAGCTCTACTGCTCACGTCTGGAAGTGATCTGTTTTTAAAAGAATCCAGGAGAGTGTCCAAGAGTATGATTAGCTACAGGTGTGAGCAGTAAAGCCCAGAAGTATGCAGTGACAGAGAAGCTAAAATATGTATTCTCTTGCTCGCTCTTTCTTCTCCCCCCATATTTCAGTGTCTGGAGGGAGCTAATGCCACCTTTAGGTAAGACCTAAATAAGATCATTTTAAAACCATAGGTGTTATAATTAACTTAACGTTATTCAGGTTGACGTTAGGTTAAATAGGCTATCGGAGCTTTGTGGATCTGCCCCAAAGTTTCTTAAACAGACTTCTCACTAAAGGAGATTAGAAAAAGCCCATAAAAAAATCCCCCAAAACATGTTTTTACCATGAAAACATTACAAATGTAAAGAATTCGTTTACAAAAAAATGGCACCTGCCAAGCCAATGTAAGGCATATTAAACATATCGATTTTCAAAGTACATCATATGAAATTAATGTAATTATCTGTGGTCCATAAGACACTGCTTTCAGATGTGTGGCTCTCCGCTCTACCCCTCCAGACAAGACCATATGTTTGTAATGTGACAGTGTCACATGGCTAGAAGAGCTGTAGCATCATTAGGAGGAGCAGAGAGGAGCATCACTTAATAGAAACAGTTCACATAGGACCAGCATGTAGACCTGACCCACCAGCAGTGCCAGAGACACATCCAGGCTGCAGGACAGAGCTGCCTGACTCATGAGCCCTGCCAACTCACTCCAAATCAGCTGTGTGATAGTGATCCAGTCTTGGTTTTGTACTCCGATTTGCTGATTTTACTATAGTAAGATCTGGAACAAAATCAACCTGGATCTCTATCTCTACATGGAGTCAGTTAGCAGATATGCTGAAGGAAATTGTGAGGGCTTTATTTGTCCACCACAACTTAATTGTCAGCCTACTGGTACTAAGCAAAGTACAGATTCGGAATCTCTCTCGTTTTGCAATGTATTCAATTATTAGCCTTGGTTATTCTTTAATCAAGATACGCATATCACATTTTTATTCTCCAACGAGAGGTTGTAAATAATTTGATTTAGTCAATCAGATTCCATAAAGGTTAAACAAAATATATGATGTAGCCTTTACATCTAGCTCTTTCACTTCTGTTTAACCAAAAATGGCCTTCTGCTTCTTGGAAAATGCAGTCTTCCCTGAGATTGCCTATGACACCTGTGTTTGAGTTTGAGTTTGAGAGGAGTATCTCCCTTAGTCAAACACTTTTCCTTCCACTTTGCTAGGAGTGCATTCTGTTCTGTGGCACTGTGAGAAATATACTCAAGAAATATAAAATCAGGGTTGAAATAATAAAAAAAACGTTATCTAAGATCTGTGGCAAAGCAAGAAAAACCCACAGCAGAGTTTTGTTTCAGAACTCATTGCCATCCTGTAAATTAAATGACTGCAATAATGAGCAATACTGCACATGACTGCACCCTTCCTACTCACCAAATAATTGTTTGACTCCGAGAAATTAAATGCAAAAACAGTATTCTCTATCGCTATGTTGGCAAACAGAGTTACTGAACTCCACTTTTCTACTCCAACTCTTCTACTTATATCTTGAGATATAAGACCTATTACTTGTCAGAAGCACAGAATACTTTAGCAGACCTACTGTAGCAAGGGTTTATTCTTGGGATACAAGTGATTTTTGCTCTCAGGAGAAGGAGCTGGCAGAGTATAGAGATCAGTGGTTGAGGTGTGATTGTATGGGGGATTTGGAGGAGGGAAGGAAGGAACAGGGTACCATTACTTTTTTATTTATAGGTACCGTTCCCCTTATTCTACCTTATAACCATTAATATTGTATAAACCTTAATAGCATACGGTGCACACAGATTTTATTCAACTGTTTAATTAATGATGTTGTTTTTTCGTCAGACATAGCACCACTACTTTTTTTTAAGTCACTTTGACCACTGATGGAGGTAGCCAGTGCAATTCTAGATTACGTGTTCCTTTTCCGGAGAGTAAATTTCCTTTTTCCTCCTACACTTCTTACCTGGTATCAGATGGAAGAGGCTGTCTTGATGCTGTGGCTATGCAGAGTTGGAGGTGCTTCTGATGCGGTGTCCATGCTGCTGGACCAAGTGCTGCTGTTTTTGCCTGGTAGATTTCACAGCTAGAATAGCCTGTCTGTTTTTATACTGCACCATCTGCAATGTGATCTCCGCATTCCAGCCCTCATCTTGTGGGCACCGAAAATCTATCTCCCTCCCCTCTGCCATGACCACCGTGAAATAAACGTATTTGCCTTTCCTCTCCACGCAATCCACCGTCTTCATGTTGGAGAAGTGAAGCTCCTTTATCCTGGCAGGCTCAGCCGGGGAGCTCTGCTGCTGCTGCTGCTGCTGCTGCTCCAGCTGTTTGGGTGGGATGAGAAGAAGACCTTCCTCGGTGAGGATGCATCTCTTCTTCTTCCAGAGCTGCAGCAACCCGTCGCTTCTTTTCTCCAGAAGTCCTTCTTTCACCACCTTGCAGCTGCTTTCCAACATGCTGCTTCGCTGGACCAAAATGTACAACGATGAAACCTGGTCTTCCCTAGAAAGGTGTAGGGCGATTTCAGGAGAGGGATCCAATGCGAGAGCAGAATCTGAAAGGGAACCATCAACAGTGAAGCAGTGACAATGTAAGTGCCAGACAGCAATCACAGTACAAGGCTTCAGTAGGCTGAGTGTGACGGCAGCAGACAGCAGCTGCAGTGTGCTACCTCCTTCTGCTCTGACTCAATGCTTCTGACTGGTGGTGATTTCCCACAAAGATGGTGTTTCCCAGGCTCTGGCTCTGTGCGCCACCTGCTGTCCATATATCTCAATCACATATCCTGTCCTGTAGAGTGATTCATCATCATCTCCTTTTAGACCCCCAGTGCTGGAGGAAACAGCAGTGCACTGGTTTGCTCTAAATAGGCAAAAACGAAGCCAAACCTAATTCAGATCTACAAATGCTGTCAATTTCCAGGTTGAAATGTACACAAAACAATGCAATGCGCAACTTTATCTAATGTGTAACCAGCATGTCTCATCTGGAGAGTATTTCAGTAAGTGGAATGTGGGCACAGCTAATATATTTCACCTACAGTATATCCCGAAACATATTTTGAACGCTATTTAGGTGTGAGTAAGATGTAAAGGGTACATTCAAAAAAACATCCTTGATGTCATCACAATAATTATTTAAACCTTTCCAGACTGTTTATGACTAACATATGAAAGGAATTTTAGGACATTAATATCGAAACTTGGAATTTTGTTCCTTAAACACCTAGGGTATCATTCTATAACATGACCCCACAGAATGCCCCATTGATTGCAATGCCATTAATTTATTCCTCTAAATTTACCTACAAATGTGTGTATTCAAATGTAATTACCTATTTGGCACTACACATGCAGATGTATACAGTCCTATTCGTTTCTTGGATATTCCTTGGTAACCATTTAACTTTAACAAATTTAGATGGGTTATGGAAAGATACAGCAGGTAATGTGGATATAGTTTACCCTGTATTCATGTTGTCAGCCTGAGGACTTCTGCAGGAATGTAACACACAGGAGAGAATAGAGCCAGATGTACTGTACAGGTAGGAAGAAAGAATGATAGATTGAATGCAGCATGTGGAACCTGAGAATATGCAAGATTGAGAAGACAAAAGAGCTGCACATACCATACATGTATGAAAAGCATTAGCCACAAAGTGCTGCAAATATACAACTAAAAGCAGGTAGAGGGAAATCTTTAAGAAGAAAAGGTAACAATCCTATGAAAAGATATGGGAACATTCTGCCTTCTCCATGAGCTGTATTTCATTGTAATCTGCACGTCTAGCTTCTTTGTGAGAATGGTGTCTACAATATCATAATTACAGTGTATTTCAATACAAATTTTGCTTTGCCGGACATTATTTCTAATTTTAAAATAACTGTCTAGTGCAACGTGTATTAGGATTGATCTCTCAATTTATGGTTGGTTAGTATAACTGGAAGTCAAATAAGGCGTTTTAGATGAGACTTTATAGTTATTTTAGAAATGTATTTGGGGGGAAATTACAGAGTTATAGTAATATATATTAACCCACTGAGTGCTAGAGGCCAGCAACACATTGTCCTGTGTTGCTTGCCCTTCCAGCACTGGAAGGATTAACTATATTACCATGACAGAATACCTTATTATATAATATAACAAGTACATGGCTTATTAGCAGAGACATGCATTTATTGTCAGGCTAATTTCACCCTCTCATGTTTTCCATATACAGTTTCCAAATAATGCGACTTTCTCTGTCTATCGCTTCCAACATGTGAAGTTATCTATAGACCACACACACACAAACTATGTTGCTCAGGATACATTGACATTTTGTTTACCTTATTAATAGCTCTGTGAGAATTGATTTCCACAGCCCCAGAGTGGATACCCTTACTGACCTAGCCAATTATTCTATATTACATATAATGATGGGCAAATAGTATTTATTGCAGAAGGGAGGCAGGTTATCTGACATAGAGCACACGTTTCAAAGCCCTGAACAGTAAAATGTATTTCCAGGACCTCAATTATACACGTAAAGAAAAACATTGATGTCAGATACAGTAAGAACCATTTAGCCCACCCACTGTGCCCATTTTCATTACTTACTGCACAATCTTACAGTATGCCTAACTTGATCCATGGCCTTTTTTCCCTTTATGTTATCCTTTTGTATCTACCCCAAGTATCTGTTCCATTATTTTCTGTTTGCCTCATCACTTGTGCTGAGATATTACTTCATTACTTTCACACATTTTGCTTGATAACCACCCTTCCAGCTTTAAAGGATTTCTTTATTTTGAAAATATTGAGATAGTCTAAGTCTACATCGTATGATATTCTCTGTTATTGACCTAAGATTGCACATTGTTAAAAAAGAGAGACCATGCTCTGAGATTAGTATACATGTATATAATTATATATACACGTAAACAGAAAAACATGCTACAGTGCATTTTCGTTTACCGGTAAATCAGGTTGCCATAATTATTTGAATATTTTAAAAAAAAAATCTGCTTGAAGCCTGAATAATAAAAAATTATTATTTTTAGTCTGGAACTTGCATGCAAAACAAATAGTATATATATTTAAAACAGTATTGCTCAGGTACTTACTTGGCAAACGTTCAATAATCTGTAAATTCCCACTGGACGTGTGTGTGTGTGTGTGTGTGTGTGTGTGTGTGTGTGTGTGTGTGTGTGTGTGTGTGTGTGTGTGTGTGTGTGTGTGTGTGTGTGTGTGTGTATGTATGTATGTATATATATATATATATATATATATATATATATATATATATATATAAACAATACGGATCAATGATCCCACTAACAATGAGGCAAAGTGTAATCCTGAGTGGAGTATCTTTATCTCTTGTGTGACTGCAACAGCTGCAATGCTCTGCCTTCTCTTTGAGTATCTTCCCCTTTTGCTTTTGAACCAATCCATGCCCCCAGATGGCTAAGCAAAAGGAGGCTTTAGTTTGAGAATGGATGTTGCAAGAAGTGTCATGTGTTCAGACACAAAGCTGGAGCTGCTCAGCTTCCTAAGGAAGGAAGAGAGGGGGAGGGAAGCAGTCATATTGCTAAATCAAAGACCATTCATCACTCATGCCTAAATAACTTAATTTGCTCCAATGTAAGATGACATACAGGGCATATGTTCAAAGTGTTCTAGGATGTACTTCTAAAAGGAAATGTGTCACTGTAACAGGGACTTATCCCTGTTTAAATAAAGCAGCCTCAGAGCTCTAAGAGTCCAGCGGGGAGTTGGTTGATTGCAGCCACTCTATTAACTTGTCTCCCCCTGGACTAATGAGAGCTCTGTAAAAAGCCTCACGTGAGAAACAGGAGAGAGATTCCTTAGCTCACAATGGAGTTGACATAAGGAAAAGAAGGGCTGTGTTCTGAGAGCAAGACAAAAGGGGACCAGACCTCTATGTCTGGACCCTCAAGCAGGCAACTACCACTGACACCACTGACCTGAAGGGCCACCTGCGTTAAGGTACCGCTGAGACTTTAGGGTGATAAGTGGGTAAGTGGGTAAGTGGCTTTCTCCCCTCCCCCTCCCCCTCCCCCCCCAGCCTTGCAGAGAGGGACTGGGGGAGTAAGTTATCCCTTACACAGGGATAGGTGTTTATTGTTTTATGTATATTTTTGTTTGCTGTATTGTTTAAAGGATCAGGCAATAACGCCACAGTTTGACTGGGAGGCCTGCGACAGACGGTGACCCACACAAGGAACTGATGCTGTGACCAGAGTCTACCCCACCACTTGTGTGAAGAAGAAAGAAAAAAAACCTGGAAATTTAAAATGGCCGCTCAGCTGAAGTCAAATATAGACTCTGCAAGAATGGGGAAGAAAATGTGTTCCTGGTGTAAAGAGCCCAGTCACACGGAGCAGTGTCCTTTCAGGCCTTATTCGGATGATGAGGGATGATCCCTATGTGGCCCCAGAAAAAGGGCTGCAGCCAGAGGAATTTTTTTTTCAACGTGCCAAGGAACTGCAGCAACAAACAACGTACTGTGGTCACAAGGAAGATACAGATGTTTTACTTGACAAGGACACATCAAGTATCACTGATGAGAAAGAATGCGTACACAGAACTGCTGATGTTTCAGAACCTACCAAAGTAAAGAAGAAAAAGCAAAAGTCTACAGAGATGCCTGTGAGAGCTACAAACTCTGCAAGCAAAGTCTGCCCACCTGTAGGACTACTAGCTGGGGTTCTAGAGATACAGTGAAAACAGCTGCAATAGCACCTCCCGAGGTCAGGAAGAAAAATACGCCCCAAAATGAAGGACAAGATGTGGCATTCCTGTAATGAACCCTTCCTGTCCTATGAGGATACGAATAAGGATGAAGATATCTCTTATGGGTAACCCGAGCTGAGTCACACTCACAAAACACCCCAAGATTGGTGGAGGTGACAAAACTCAGTATGCACCGAACAAACAGGTCTCTATGACCCCGAATATTCCTTCCAGCTAACGCAACTGCAAGAAAAGCCTGGCGTATACAGTGAAGCTGCTGAAGTTTCAAATCAAGACGGAGACCCCAGTATCCCTGATGGGACAGAGTCGTCCAAAACAAAAAGGCGTAAAAAGAAAAGCAGGGCTTCATTTACCGTGGAAGGAACAGACACGTCCGCAGATCTCGCGGAGAAAAAGGGGGTCCGAGATGCCCTACAGCCTAGAGAAAATGGAGGATTCATCACGCGGATGACAGATTATCCAGAGGGCCCAAGACAGAAGTTGTGTAACCCAAAGAAGTGTCTGTCCGGTGCAAACAGTGAGGAACCCTCAACCAACCATACCAGGGAAGCGGAGCCGGAACCAGTGAGTGACGATCCCTTGACCAGCCCTGAAGATGCACTGCACGCTGCCAGGCATAACTGATCTACTCCGTGAAGAAGTGAAACTGAAAAGAGAAAATAACGCTAAGCTACAGAAGACTGTGCTCGCAATTTACTCTGCGGCCAAGACCGAATTGGAGGATCTAACGACGGCCATGGATGAAAAGCAGAGCAGGTCTGACTGAATGATTGCTAATCTGAAAAAGAAGTATGAGGAGGCACTGAAAGAGATTACAGACTCTCAGCAAGAGCTTTGCAATTGCCATAGAGAGTTGGAAGTCTCTCAGAATGAGGTTGATACTCTCTGCATAGAGCTTGATGCCTTACACCAAGAGATGAGCAGTTGCTGAACTGGAAGTCTCTAAAAAGGAACTTCACAGACTCGCTGAGGAGCTGAACATCTCTCAAAAAAAACTGTCTATAATCTTAGTATAGATGTTAAAGTCTCTCAGAAGGAGCTTCACACCCTCAACCTAGAAATAGAAGTCTCATGCCAGGAGACCAGGAGTCTCAACTCAGAAGTGTGTAAATGGAAGGAGGACTACAAGGAAGGCCTGAATATTATAGAGACTGTAAAAAGAGAAAATACAAGGCTGAAAGAAGAAAATTCTGATTTGACTGACCACGTCAATGAAAAGAATGAAAAGTTGCACGAGCTTGAAAAAATAACGAAACTATTGGAAGTTAAAAAGTTAGAAACATTGGAACAGCGTACACAAGCAGAGCATATGTTGCAGAGCCAGCTGGAAAAGCTGCGTGCCCATCTACAGAATGCCAAAGGGAAGCAACGAACTGCAGGAAGAAAATCTGCAGACTGCTAAAGAAGTACAAGTGCTGCAGGAACATCTAAGAAACAAGTATGTCCTTGCAGAACAGCATAAGGAACTGAAGGCTACCCCGAGCATCACCAGAACATCGCTGGAAGCCAAGCTTAGAGGCCAGGTGACTCTATATGAGAGGGAGCACGAGAAGGTCCAGAAACTAGAGCAAGAGATGGAGAAACAGAGCGGCTGCTCCATCCCCAAAAGTCAGTACACCCAGGAGAAAGAGGTGTGGAAATTGCAAGCAGCGATAAGCCTGATGATGAAATCTGCAGAGCTCCAAAATATGTAGGGTACGTGGAAGCAAGCTCAGAGAAAGCACAGTGAAGAGATGAAGACCCTGAGAGGAGAATTGCAAGATGCACTCAAGAAACAGGGATCTCTTGCTGATGAGTTGAACTTGCAGCAAAGCCTAGAAGTGGAAGAGCTAAAGCTGGCAGCTAAACACACATCCCAGCTACTTACAGCTCTGCAGACGCAGATTGCTGAGCTCAAGATAGAGTTCACCAAAAAGGAAGAGTGAAGAGGTGTCCGTCCATCAAGTGGCCAGCCTGATACTGTGTTATGAGGCCAAGATGGCCGATGACTGCAAATTTCTGGACAATGAGAGGGCACAGCTGCAGCTGGCGCTGGACAATGTCCGGGAGGAGCACCTGCAGCTGCAGATCAGAAATAGAGAAAAGGAAACCGATTTAAGCCTTGCTCTGAGTCAGCTGGGAGTGATACCATGAAATGGCATGAGTCTAGGATAGTAGAAATAGATTCCGGATATCAGAGACAGAATTCAAAAGGAAGCTGACAGAGGCTTTGTAAGACCTGAGCAGGGTTACAACGAATGGACCATTTAGTGCTAAATTGGAGTCCATGGAAAAGTTGGCGAGAAAAAGCTATTTGCGTAAACGCTCTGCGACTGTCGCCATACAGCCTGCCTACAAAGAAAGAGTCGCCTGACGCAGGTGAAAACTCATGACCAAGTAGTCAGTAGAAAGACTGTACTTGGAAAAAGTCATCCTCGAGTGACTGAGGAGTGCTGATCTCATGCACCTTCTTGAGGAGACATTACTGACCTGGAGAAAGGGCTCCAATCCCAGCGGGACTGAGGGTTCTCATACTCCATCCACTCTCATTTCGAGCCGCAGAGATATCTCGAGTGAGAGAGGAAGGATGGGATTCAGCCGTGGTAAGCCCGAGCTTCCCGCAAACAGGGGAGGTATGTAACAGGGACTTATCCCTGTTTAAATAAAGCAGCCTCAGAGCTCTAAGAGTCCAGCAAGGAGATGGTTGATTGCAGCCACTCAATTAACTAGTCTCTACCTGGAATAATGAGATCTCTGGAAAAAGCCTGATGTGAGAAACAGGAGAGATTCCTTAGCTCACAATGGAGTTGACATAAGGAAAAGGAAGGCTGTGTTCTGAGAGCAAGACAAAAGGGGACCAGAACTCTAGGCCTGGACCCTCAAGCAGACAACTACTCGGACTCCACTGACCTGAAGGGCCACCTGCGTTAAGGTACTGCTGAGACTTTAGAGTGATAAGTGGGTAAGGGGCTTCCCCCACCCCCCACCTCCCCCCCCCAGCCTTGCAGAGAGGCACTGGGGAAGTAAGTTAGCCCTTACACAGGGATAAGTGTTTATTGCTTTATGTATATTTTTGTTTGCTGTATTGTTTAAAGGAACAGGCAATAAAGCCTTATTTTAATTTCCCCTTAAAAACAGTCTCCATTGCATACCTCTGCACACATCTCTTACAGTCACTCACTAGCTTCTAAGTGAAGAGCCAATAAATTCCTACACTGGGAACATATACTGCTGTAGAAATAGCCTGATGGTTTATGTAAACATTCCTTCTTATTATTAGCTGTTTATTGAACTCTTCCAGTTTACAGTGTGTCTATTATTGATGTCACAGGGCCAGTCTTTGCTCATTTTATTTGAGTGTGACATCACCCTTTTTATTGCTTCACTTCCTAAGTTCTGTTTCTCTTGTGACCCGCTCTCAGGATTCAGTGTTTCCTATCTTCAGACTGCAGTACATTTTCCTTTTCTGTCATGATTTCCTTCAACATCCATCTTCCTCCTCCAGTTCCAGTCTTACTATCGCACTTTCTTTAACACACTGTTTGTTTCTGTCTATGTTCTCCTTGATCCTATTCTTTCTCTCCCTCTCTCTATCTCTGTTTCGTTCATTGCATCGCTCATTCCAATCTTTGCACACTCAATACTCTTACAAAGCTCCTGATGTGGTCACAAATGCTCACATGGTGCTTTCATACATATCTTACACACACACAAAACCATACATACAGGAAGCACTTTCACAAAGTTACAAAGCCATGCATAATGACAATGGAGTCTCATTAGGTGTTCAACACATGTGCTATAATATAAGAGACTGCCATATTGACAGGAAGGGGTGAACTTATTCACATGTACAACCCTTCAATTTCAAACAACAACCCCACACATCACTGTAACAGGGTTTATACATTAAACTTTTCTTTATACTCAATAAAAAGATCACTTGTGAGCCCATTCATGTCTGCAACCTGCCTTTCACCATTATTTCTTAGCATACGAATGCTTCCACTGCAGCCAGGAATTCTGGGTAATGACAAGCAAATGAGAATACAGTGTAACTTTTTGCGTCTATTTTAACATGGACATCTAGCTTATGCCTGCAGTATTACACAGCTTTTTCAACACTGCCTGGGTTAAAGAATTGCATAACCAGTAAACATACTGTATAGCTGCCTCGACCTTTATATTCAAAGTAATCTTCTGCATATCCAGAACTGGGCACTGTACCAGAGTGCCTATGCTAAATGTGCTGAACCAGAAACATTTTAAGAAGGGTACCACTGTAGTTCACACTTCATAGAATGCAACAGACATACTGAGACTAGATGGTCAATTCTTATTGTCAAAACCTCAAAATACAGAAATACACACAAGTGACACAGCACACTCTACATTTTCTGTTCCCCAAACATAGATTTTAGTTCAATATTGTTTGTGCTAAAGGTGAAAGCATCTTCAGTTGAAACTAGTTATGTAACTGTGCTTTGGGAAATTGTGATCTTACAACATAATGTCCAGGCCAAGATAGGTTTATTGACTCACCTGTGGGCTAGCCTCCAATATTCAGCACACATCATCGGTACATAGTGAAATGCACGACATGCAGTTGAGTAATACATGGTGACTGTCAAATATTACCAGGTTTACTGTACACATGCATAATAATGTATGTTATGCCTATTTTTGTGGGCTTCCCATATCATAACAACTCTGGTCAGTGTTTACAAAAGCATATGGATAACTGCTTCAAAAGGTAAAATTACATGGCATTGCTCCCTCCCTGTGAGATATCCATACAGCAGAGCGCTAGCAATGGGAGGCTAGGATACCAAAGGTTGCAGCAAAATTGCTTCTAAAATGTAATTATAAAGTGTTTTAGAATTAAATCGATTATAATATTAATATTGCACCCTAAATCAATTGGGTACTGGAAATTGATGAATGGAGCTGTAGCCATGTTTAAAAATGGTATACAGTTCTCTCTCATGCTGGCAGTAAACCTGGTAAGTATACAGGATTGCCAGCATCAATCATGGAGGTTTGCCCTCACACCCTGGTGAGGTGTCATATGTACTCAAAGGGAGTGGTAACATGCTCTGAGTCCACTTTTAGTGACCTAAGAGGTGTGGCTATTTCCTAAGTATATATAAGACACAGCACTGTCTAAAGTTAGAGAGCAAGGAGTGGTTCTAGGAGTTCAAGTTATGCTATAGAGGTTCAACAGTTCTGGAGGCCTGCAGTAGTAAGGCTGGCAGATATATATAGAGAGTAGCTACACTGTGTTCAGGGACCTGACACAGATGGGATCTCCCTGAGGGGAGAGGTGACCCAACACCATTAGGAGGGAAGACCTTCTAAAGGGAGGTGCGGTGCAAGAATGAGCGGCTAAGCTGACCGCTGCGAGGGGCAGTCTGCCTATCATGCAAATAAAGATGCCCGTGTTCAACAAACCCTTGCTGTGTGGGAGTGAAGTTCTTGCGTAGAAGGAGGCACCACAGAGGAGGTCCTCATCAGACCCATCTCCCTGCGGACGCAGAGATCCTGATGAGGTGGAGGCGCTGCACTAGATGTACGTAGGACTCAAGCACACTACCTCAGCTGCCTGTCCTGCTGATATCCCCACTACCATCATGCGGGAGACTCAGGAGTCCTGTAGCCAACAGGTGCACCACCAGACACAGACATGTAATGGGGACCAGTTAGACCACAGGGGCCAATGTGAGATTGGGTGGGTCCAGAAACACCAATACAGAGCCTTTTTTTTAATATACTTTTCCCGTTTCGAACTAATTGAGAGGAACCTAACTAACATTTGGATAGCTGAAGTGCCCTTCATTTGTCATCCCCACAATGTTACTGTAAATAACCCTATTGAGCTCAGTTGCTTCTAGCTCCATGTTTTATTGATCATCATAACAGAAAGTATGATGTTTTTAAATCTTCTAAACTGCCTACATTTTTCATTCATTGAAAGCAACGCTTATCATTGTTTTCACAAATGGGTAGCTCCCAGCACAGTTTGACAGACTCCACTTATGCCTCTAAATGATAATACATCCTACAGTCAGATTATCCTTTTCTTTCTCAAACTGTAATGGTGTCCCCCCCCCCCAATCTCACATTGGCCCCTTACGTGAGGAAACTGCCCCATGTTACATGTAATGTAGTGTGGTGCACCTGCTGGCTTACAGGACTCCTGAGTCTTCCGCGGTGATATGGGGAAATACATCAGGACTGGCTCGTGAGGTAATGCTGAGATCTACTCACTTCTGGTACAGCGCCTCCATCTCCTCCACGTCCCCACGACAGCAGGGAGGAGTCTCTGGAAGAGAACCTCTGGATGCAGCTTCTTCCTGAATGACTCCACTCTCAGGCAAGAAGATTCTTTCAAATTGGACATTCTTTATTGTCATCTTTAGTGGCAGACTGCCCATCATTGCGGCCGGTCTTTAGCCGCACATCATAAAGGCTGCCCACCTCAAGGAAGTCCCTGGACACCACTCCTAGTCAGGGCCCTAGAAGCTGTCCTTGCTCTTCCCTTACTCTCTAAAAGAGTAAGGGGAATAGTCTACCCACCTCTCCCCTAAGGGAGGGCCACAATCCTTGCCAGAGCCCTGGCACTGTGTTGGGTCAGACAGTCTCATTCAAGTGGTATGAGACACTCACACACACTAAATTCAGGCAGTGTTGCATACTATATAGCTCCAGTAGGCATCACCCCCGTGTCACTGTTATTGGACACAGAGCATGATGTCAATTCCTTCACTACACAATACACATCACAGGTGATGAGGGCAAACCTCATGATTACTCCTGGCAAACCTGCCCTTTTAACAGGGATTATTGCACAGGAGGAGAGAGGCATATAACCCCAAAATTACACAGGGCTACAATCTCCCTCTGGTGGATCCAATGATCCCCACTTGGTCCTAAATTTGTGGGGCCTTCCTTCAAATAGGCAACTGCAAAACATACAGGAAACAACAATATCATCAATACAAAAATACATTGGCACACACCATACATAATTCAACATAATGCCTAATCACCATAACCGCATTACTGTATTCAGAACCATCATATTATTACTAAGTTTACTCCCTAGGAGAATCCAAACTTCAATAGTAATGTCTGGGGTCAGGCTTCTTTACCTCTCGCCGTTGTGATCAATAATTGTAATACTGTATGGTCTAGGCGGCCCGTTTTCTGGTCTATACTCCATTTTATGCATGTAAATGTTGCGCCCAACACTCCAAACCCTCATCAGATAACATATCCTAGCCTCTGTTCGGTGTTCAGAGTAACTAGACTTTGACTTGAGGTAGTCCTCCACTGCTTCCCTTAGCCAGGTACCCCGATTGTCCTCTATCTCCTGCATTAGAGTCTCGGGAACATAAGGATACTCCAATCCATGAGATTGCTTATATTTCGCTACTATGGCCCTCTCAGCTCTGCTTATCCTCACTAGCTTCTTATTCCCCGCTTTGCCTGGCAAGACCCAAGACAGTGGTTCCTCAGGGGCAATGAGATCATATAGTATAGAGGACCCCTTTGGGATGACTATTCCCTTCTGGATTCCATCCTACCTCCTCACTAACTCCTCATGGCTTTCCTCAGCCGAGTATTCATCCACATCCCACCAGTGATCAACTACATCTCCTCGCATTAAGATAAATCTGGTGCGGTCCAACCACTCAGAATACCCCTCATACAACGGAGCCCACCACTTGGTGCTATGCTCCGAGGACTGGTTCTTTACGGCTAACACAGTCTCAGACTCCTCAGTCTCTCCACCAGAAGAGACACCAGATGTAGTATTTGAACGAGTGGCAGTCCCATAACGTTTTGGCCTTCCCCTTACAATATAGGTATAATTTGTGGGATTCATTTTCAGGGGTGTCACAGCAGGTATTACTTCCCTCCCCAACCCCTCATCAGACGTAAAACAGTCCCCTCAGTCCATGGCTGACCCAGGCCGTTCCTCCGACGTGTCCCGCGACTCCCCAGACCACTCTTGGCTTGATTGGGACCCGAGGGAGACGTGACAGGGGCAGGGATAGGGGCAGTGGCCTTGGGCAAAGGGAATGGGGAAGTGTTCTTACGTTGTGGTATCATAATTAACAGCTTGGCTATGCCGCGACCCGTTGTGACGTTGGGCAGAGCAGGCTCACCACTCTTCTTGTTGCCTCGATTCTTCATCGCTTGCCGATACGTGTCCATTTCTTCTTGGGACAGACTGGTACTGATCAGCTGCGATGACGGATGCTCCCGGTCGGCACCGCTGTGGCCACCGGAAGTGATGTCATCATTCCCTCGTGAGGGCGCACCATCTTGGGTGGGATCCCCCACCTGAACTTCCTCCTCCATCTCGACGTCCAGCGCCGGATATTCGACATCGCCCCTCAGCTCCACTTGGGCCTTGGTCGGGCCTTTCTCTTCGGCCGCCTCCATCGGAGCCTGTGGGAGGTAAGAGGGTTTCTCACCACTCCGCTGGCTTGTGATGAGATCCTCTTCTTCCGACACGCTGGGAGTCGCCACGGCCGTGGGACTCTTCCGCTGCTCCGGTCGCACCAGCGCGTGCTGTCGGGGAATTTCTATACTCAACTCCTCGAGATCACTGGTAAGTAGCTTTTCCTTCTTTTCAGCACCGCTGTAGTGGCCCGCCGGTAGACGCATCACGACCAATGCACAGCTTCCATTCTCATCGTCCGACGAGGCGGATGCCGAGGATGGTAAGGGTACCTCCGCATGGGGACCGACAGCGAGGTTCCAGGTTCTCGCTGCGGTTGCAGGCCTCAGCGCCATCCTTCTTGGGTACCATCATTAGTAGAGATCCCCATTCTCCAGGATCGACCTCCTCTTTCTTGATTTTTGGCAAGGCCCCAGCCGTCAGCATGGCTCTATCTCCTCCCGCCTCCGCGTGCCCAGGCATGAACGGCTCCACGGCCCACAAGTAGTGGATGCCTCATTGAGGGCATCTCGCCGTGGTGCTGGCTTCTCCGCCCGGTAGCCTACACTGCATACATAGGCACCGCAGAATCTCTCTATCACCCTTCTTCACTACCAGGAAGCCTCCTGGAAGTTGGTAAGGGTGTATGTCAAAGTCCGCCATGACACAGTTAGTAGTTGCACTGGTTAAGGGAGACACACGGCACAACAGTCTCTCTTGCTCACCAGCTCTTCGCAACTGAGGGACAGGAAGCGCACATCCGGCTTCTCCCTCAGTCAGTTCAGTCTTCCATTGGCAGATGCAGGGACCCCTCCCTCTGGTGGAGATTAGAGGAGGGTCCCAACTTCACGTCATGACCCAGAATCGGCTCTGAGCCTGTCATACCCCAGGAGGGAGCGGCCACGGCTTTCGCGCCACTTCCCCGATCAGGATGGGGTTCTCTTTTTCGCGCCACTCCCGGCCAGGTTCCTGCAAAATCATTTTCTGCACTCTCTAATAGAGTAAGGGGAATAGTCTGCCCACCTCTCCCCTAAGGGAGGGCCACAATCCTTGCCAGAGCCCTGGCACTGTGTTGGGTCAGACAGTCTCATTCAAGTGGGATGAGACACTCACACACTAAATTCAGGCAGTGTTGCATACTATATAGCTCCAGTAGGCACCAGCCCTGTGTCACTGTTATTGGACACAGAGCATGATGTCACTTCCTTCACTACACAATACACATCACAGGGGATGAGGGCAAACCTCATGATTACTCCTGGCAAACCTGCCCTTTTAGCAGGGATTATTGCACAGGAGGAGAGAGGCATGTAACCCCAAAATTACACAGGGCTACAAAACTTTAAAGGCAGATTTTAGAACTGAATAATATGGGTTCTCATAATGAGACTTCCATAGTACTATAGACTTCAGCTACAAGTTCTAATACTGTACAATACATCTCAATAATTCTTTATTCTAAAGATCCTATCTGTGAATGTTCACATTCCCAATCCAGCTATAAGCAGAGACTTGCTTGCCATGTCATCGACTTGAGGAAACAAAACCTGTATTAAATAATATCTAGTCCTTGCCATATGGAATCAATTATTTGAGCGAGCTAAACATGTCTCATAAATTATCCTGCTGAAAACTGAGACATAGAAATAAAAGTTATACTGTTTCTCAGAATTCAACCAGTCTTAATTTCATTCTTGATCAGTTCTGATTGGAATGCATTTTTATGTTGTGCGTTAACACCTTCGGTGCTAAAGGGTTTGTGCAATGAAGCAGCTAAAGTTGTCATGCTCAAGAAAACACAACTGTGACAACTAAAGCAATTGTCCCAGTGAGTCAAGTTAACAAGGATAAGGTTGTCTTTTAAATGCATGAATCATCAGTATGGAAAGAGTGTTAAATATAAAAATAAAGCCTATGATTGAGTTCTGTATGTTTTATACCCAGCTTTCTTCATGTCATAGTATTTTTGGGCTTTATTAACAATCCAAATATGACTTCACCACTCAGACAGCCCCAAAAGCCAATAATGATGGGCTGCTTTTCAGCAAATGCACTCATTATTCTACTGTGGGAGAGGCTTTTCAGTTATATGCAACTGAAACAAGATTGGTGTGTACAGATTTGTAATAAGTAAAAGTACAATAAATAAAAAAATATTGGTTGTAAGGATCAACGTTTGCTATGTTTTTTTACCAACCAGTGGGAGTTAATGGTCGATTCCGACATTTCTTTTGTACTACTGCTCCTTAAAAGAATACAAAAGCATTAAGAGAAGACTTCTGTACCACAAAAACTTTGTTGAAGATATTGTATCAGTATCAATAACAAAACTTGATCACAGAGGGATATTTCATTTTCCTTAACCCATCATTGGCATGTTAAATACAAATATTTAAAAAGGAGTAACTTAAATAGACTATTTAAATGTAAAATAGAAACTGCGTTAGTACTGTATATAAAACAGGGGTACCCTGCTCAACACATGAAAGAGGGAAGGAAACCAAACAGTATGAGGGGTGGTGCTCACAGGGAGAAGGTAACAGGTAGACTAGGACAGAAAAGAATCCCTATCGTGTGGCACAAAAGAAACACCATAATTAAAACTATATTTTTACTAAGTAACTTAAAATAAAACTGTTCAGGAACCACATACACAAAACACAAACTGTAATAAAAACAATTAAAAGAACCGAAGAGGTATGGGGCTGAAGTGCTAGTAATACAGTATTATATATATCTGTTTGCTAGATTTAGTGTATCACACAAATGGTGTGGGTATAACTTATAAAGTGTATCCTGAATAGACAAAGTATAGTTTAGATAAGATTCTGTATATACACCTTTAGGCTAAATGGTAGATGGGGGTAAGCACTCAGCTTGCTGCCTGAATGAACTGTCTCACTACGGCAGACCAAGGGGTGCTAATGAATCCTGGGGGAACCTAACCCAGCTGGGTAAGGTGCCAGAGATTGCCAATAATAAATCCAAATTAGCATACATAAATCCCCACCATTAGGCTGCTAGTATGCTGTCTGCAGCTCTAAAGCTCAGGGAGCTGCCCAGGTAAGTATAACTCTGACAGCCCCACAAAAGCTGTTATTAGCCAAAGGAACAGATATTAGATAGTAGGATTAGTATACCCTGAAAGTCTGAGTGCTGTTGCTGCCCACGGACGCAGTCTACGAAGCACTCAGACGGAGCACAGGCCCACACCTCCGCCATGAGCTGACGTCACGTGATGGTGACGTCAGACGTACCCTACGTACATTTCACCGTAACTGGGTTCATCGGGGGCAGGTTCCAATAGCTCCTGTAACGTTTTTATGTGTGCGCGTTGCCATGGTTACAAAACGCTTGCGCTCTCTGATTGGTTGTGATTCCTCACCAATCATAGCGCTTCTAATGGTGACGCTCCCCCAAAAGGGATGGGGGAGAGAAGGAGCGACGGAGGGAAGAACCTCCTATGTGTGTTACTAAGAACTCCTCTCAGCGCTGGATAGTTAAACTCAAGGTAAATGTTGTGCTGACATAAAGATTCCTAATAAATTGATTAAACCGAGTTGTGTGAAATTATTTAACCCTTGCTGGTGTTTATATCCCCTGCATGGGCCATATACAGAGGGGAGCAAGTTGGATAGGTATGTTTAGCCCTCTACAGTAAAATAAGTCCCAGGAATAGAGCTCATATTTACTCCTGAGTTAAATTAGTGGGGTTTTCAGAGAAAGAGGGGTTAGTCAGATCATATTCAACCCTGTACTATTTCTGTCTTTATGCTGTATATAGCTTAGACAGCGAGACATACAAAGGAGTAGCAATGAGGTCATAGAAATGGAATGTATAAAAATCCTTCATTTAACCCATCAGGGGTTAGGGTGGATAATGTAAATATCCATCTAGACTCCTTTTGCAATAATTTTTTATCCCAATCCAACCTCTAATGGTGGGTAGGACCCTATCAATTCCCTGAAATGTCAGTGAGTTGGTATTCCCCTGGTGATGTTCCCTGGCGTGTCTAGAGACTGGGGTGTCCAAACAGTTTTTGATAGAGCCTATATGTTCCAGTATGCGGCGGCGGCAGAATTCCCTGCCAGTTTTGCCCACATTCTGGATGCCACAACAGCAGGTGATCAGATAAATTAGTTCAGTTGTTTTACAGTTGAAAAAAACTTTTATGTGATATTCTTTACCATTGTTCAAAAAGGTTTTGCTGATTTTGATAAAGTGACAGGCCTTGCAGGACCCACACTTGTGGGTTCCTTGTGGTTTGGGTGGAAGCCATGTTGTTTGAAATTCACTTTTAGGTTTGGTGAAGTGGCTGTGGACCAGGACATCTTTGAGATTCCTGGACCGTCTACTCACCATAGATTGCTCAGTATTTAACACTTCTTGTAAATCTGGGTCCTGGAGTAATATATGCCAATGTTTGTTGTAAATATCCTTTATTTTATTCCATTGTGCACTGTATGTACCTATGAACCGTACGAGTTTTTTATCATCAATCTTGTTTTTGCACTGTAAGAGTGATTCTCTTGGAGTCATGAGTGCTCTATGATAAGCCTTCTTGATCGTTTTGTGGCTATAGCCACGTTGGAGAAATTTCACACAACTCGGTTTAATCAATTTATTAGGAATCTTTATGTCAGCACTACATTTACCTTGAGTTTAACTATCCGGCGCTGAGAGGCGTTCTTAGTAACACACATAGGAGGTTCTTCCCTCCGTCTCTCCTTCTCTCCCCCATCCCTTTCGGGGGAGCGTCACCATTAGAAGCGCTATGATTGGTGAGGAATCACAACCAATCAGAGAGCGCAGGTGTTTTGTAACCATGGCAACGCTCGCGCATAAAAACGTTACAGGAGCTCCTGGAACCCGCCCCCGATGAAGCCAGTTACGGTGAAACGTACGTAGGGTACGTCTGACGTCACCATCACGTGACGTCGGCTCATCGGAGAGGTGTTGGCCTGTGCTCCGTCTGAGTGCTTTGTAGACTGCGTCCGTGGGCAGCAACAGCACTCAGACTTTAAGGGTATACTAATCATGCTATCTAATATCTGTTCCTTTGGCTAATAGCAGCTTTTGTGGGGCTGTCAGAGTTATACTTACCTGGGCAGCTCCCTGAGCTTTAGAGCTGCAGACAACATACAGTAGAGGCAACTCTTATTCGAACAAAAACCAGTGGCAATTCCCCAAAAAACCCAGGAAACACCCAGGTACATTCTGAATACATGCCTTAAACTTTCCTTAAACTAGCCCCAGCATTTCTGCATTGATTAATGGCCTATCAGATTAACAGCGGGGGTCCCTGGCAGTCCCATTCAAACTGAATTGGAATGCCAGGGATCCCTGCTGTGTTAATCCTATGGGTCGTTAGTCAATGCAGAAATGCCTTAAACGTGCCTCAAACTAGCCCAGCACATACCCAGCACATACCCAGCACATACCCAGAATGTAACCCGGCTAGTTTACGGCAAATGTTAGAATAAACGTTGCCTCTACTGTACTAGCAGCCTAATGGTGGGGATTTATGTATGCTAATTTGGATTTATTATTGGCAATCTCTGGCACCTTACCCAGCTGGGTTAGGTTCCCCCAGGATTCATTAGCACCCCTTGGTCTGCCGTAGTGAGACAGTTCATTCAGGCAGCAAGCTGAGTGCTTACCCCCATCTACCATTTAGCCTAAAGGTGCATATACAGAATCTTATCTAAACTATACTTTGCCTATTCAGGATACACTTTATAAGTTATACCCACACCATTTGTGTGATACACTAAGTCTAGCAAACAGATATATATAATACTGTATTACTAGCACTTCAGCCCCATACCTCTTCGGCTCTTTTAATTGTTTTTATTACAGTTTGTGTTTTGTGTATGTGGTTCCCGAACAGTTTTATTTTAAGTGACTATTTAAATGGGCAGAACCATGTATATAAAAAAATTGAAGTAACTTATTGGCTGTATTAAAAAATGTCTTTACTTAATTAGTATATTTAAATGTTTAGTGTCCTATGAAGTTATTTTGAAAGTTCATGTGAAATTCATAATCTAACAAATGCTTAACGTCTTCCACTTGAAGATGCTGATCTGATGATGATCGTAATTACTTTCCAGAAGAATAAGAGATTGATGTTTTTCCTGTAGATACAAGGTCTAACCACAAAAAAAAACTAGTTGAAGATTATAAAAAAGGCCACCACAGCACTGAATTGCCATGAATTTTTTTTCCCTGATTCACACTTGTATTTTATTTACTGAATGAAGTAGCTCTATGGTCTTTCATGTTTTGCTATGTTATGACATGCCAACCATCTCACTTCAAAGCTTCTGGCATTTAACTCCAGGAAGTGACCTTAGTTATTTCTTTGAGCTGGCTCCAGCTGGACTACTGATCAGAGAGCAGCAGGCTATTATTAGGTTCTGAACCCGTAACCCCTTGTGCTGCCTGCTATATATTATTAAAGTCCCAGCATAGTGACATTACAGCTGCTATCCTCCCAAACGTCACAATTTCTTTTTACTAAGCCTAAACCTGGCGGTTTTCAGGAGCGTTCCGCGTTCTCCTTCCTGGCATTTTAATAAAATATTTCATATGGCAGCACCATTCTCGTTATTTATTGACTGGCTGGCAATGATGTGGCTGGAAGTCATGTTATTCTCCCCTCAAAATGTTAAGAGAACAAAGGCAAATATCTGTGAACAGAGGGGCTCATGAAGTTTAGACCAGCACAATCTTGCACCATGAAACCAATCAGCTCAGGTTATATAGAAATAAGAATGTGTGGATTCCTGTATCGGTATAATGCAACAAATAGAGGGACTATCCAGCTCATGTTCACTAAAACGAACCCAACAAGTGTGAATCTTAGAATTAGATTGTTTAAGAAAAAAAAAATATATATATATATACTATGTAAGGTTTGCATATTAATATAAAGGATTGTGTAACGCTCGGCCTGCCCACAAGCCAGACGAGACCCGGGGACTGAGGTGAAAAGGAGAAATACCACACACCTAACAGTAAACAGGGGCATGGCCGAAGTGTGGAAGTAGCGTAGTTGGTTCAGGGAACAAAAATAGAAAGAGTACCGTACTTGCCAACTCCAGCGTAGAAAGGTAAAGTCCGTAAGCCAGGTTAAGGTGTAGGAAGAGCAGTGTGGTAGAGTGTCCATAAACCTGGGTCGTGGAGCGTAGAGAGCAGCGTAGTAGAGGTCCGAAAGCCGTGTCCAAGGGATGTAGAAGACTGCAAGGTAGAGTCCAAAGCCAAATCCAAGGGTACCAGAGAGCAGCGTAATCAAAGTCCAAAGCCAAGGGTCAAAATCCAGAGAGGTAAGCAGAGAATCCAGGGACAGGAACAGGGACTGAAACACAAGATAGCCAGGCAGACGCAGACAGCACCAAAGTACAGAAGCTATGCAGAGCAATGTGGTAATGGCGAGGGGAGACTAAATAGTGGGCTGGGACCTATCAGAGGAAAGGGAGGAGTGGAGGTGCGGCCCAAGGGAAGCCCCGAGAGGGGAGAATAGTCTGGGGGGCGGACCTAATGGAGCAGGGGCACGCACCGATGCGCACGCCGCACCTGAGGAGGCGAGGTCAGATTCCCGGCGCCAGAAAAGGGAAGCCTGGGTCCGTGCACGCCCGTAAGGGTGACGCGCGCGACCCAGAAGTGCGGGAGCAGCCCCAGGGGAGACGCCGAGGGCCGGAGCACGCCGCCTGGGACCAGAGGCAGCGGGGTGAAGAGGTAAGGAGGCGCTGGTAGCGGGAGTCCCCGCAGCACGGGTCCTTACAGATTGCTTCCAGGACACCTCCATACAGTATCTAAGTCTTCCATTTCAATTAAAAAACCTGAGCATGATGGAGACTTTCAATTAAAAGTGACTTCATCGGGCGCGCACGTCTAGGGATAGAGCTCAGCAGACCGCGCAATCATACATATAGTAATATAACCCAAAAACGGCCTGAAATTAATTTTAAAAACATACCTACGGTACACTAAAGTACTCCAAAGAGTAAAAAAAGCTTTCACCATTGTGGTTTTAAGGTTTTTTTTTGCAAGGACAGCTGCCACTCCGCTGATTCGGGAAATGGCAGTGGTTCCTGCCGGGCCATGCGTGCGTCCTCAGACACGGATCTGGAGAGAGGAAGGGAGGTCGGCATTACAAAAAAGGACCTGGAAGAACTGCTAAACAGCATGAAGCTATCAGTAAAAACTCAATGACATAAAGTAGTGCTAGAGCTTAAGGCAGAAATATCTATGCTGAAAGTTAGACTTGCAGACCTGGAGCAGAAGGTTGATGAAGTATTGCAGTTACAAGTAAACACGGATGTATATTCCTCATCAGTTGGTATGGAAGTGGCAGTTCCCAAATAGGCTAACCATCTGTAACCAATCACAAATAACCCCCCTGGGTTTCCCGTATGGGCCCAGGTAACCCAGGTTAATACAGAAGATGGTACTTAAGTAATAAGGGGACCGGGACCGACATAAGCTAGGAACTAAG
Source organism: Ascaphus truei (assembly GCF_040206685.1). NCBI lineage: Eukaryota > Metazoa > Chordata > Amphibia > Anura > Ascaphidae > Ascaphus > Ascaphus truei. Next base: position 91,854,740 of record NC_134487.1, on the reverse strand, counting down.
TGAATACACCTCTGTTGTAGTGTTATGTGTGAGCACTAATGGAAGCAACAGCAATCCTGTATGTTTGTTACAAAGAAATACTACGTCTATAGTTTGAATGTGAACGCTCCCCGTGCCTGGGAACCACAATAAAAGACTGTTTTATTACAAAACTTCCTGGCGCCCATTATTATACATCCTTGCTACCTCCTCGCCCAGCCGCTTGAAGCCAGTACGCTGAGTCAAAGTAATCCATGCTAAGTAGCCAAACATTACACAATGTAAACTCTCCAGGAGCCGGGCAGGGAGGGATGATGTCGTTTTTAAGATGGATGAAGAAATAGAGGACCTCAAAAACAATACGGAAGATTTGGAGAACAGAGAACGGCAACAAAATCTGTGTATTAGGAACATCCCAGAATCCGTCACAAATGACCAGATGCAAGAATATCTAAAAATATTCTTCAAATTAATTGACCCAGATTTGGAGAAGGAAAATATGTTGATGGACAGAGCACCAAAGGGCACTGGGCCCACAATTTGGAGATCGAAACAGAAACAGGGATATCATGATCAAGCTCACTTACTATACCACCAAGCAGAATTTTATTAGAGGATGCCACGATAAACAGGAAATACTCTTGGTGGATGAAAACTTGCAAGTATTTAATGACATTCAGGATAACTAGAGCGAGACAGAGAGAACTGAGACCCAGCACTTCCATGCTGAGAGAGAAAGGATGTTACTATAGGTGGGGATTTCCTTCAGACTCCTTTCAGTCTCAGGGGAAGGAAGACAGCACTCGCTCTGATATCCAAGGCAATTGGGGGGGGGGGGAATAAATGACTGCAGTGGACACAAGTTTGGAAATGGAGCCGGGTCTAAGTGGGCCCAAAATCCAAAAAGTTTAAAGTGAACACATTTTTCTACGAATGAGCCACACAGGGACTGAGGAGTTGGGGGGAGGGGGGAAGAAATACAAGCCTCTACATATGTGGCGTAAAAAGAAACTGGAGGAGGGGGTTAACACTAGAGATATGCAGATTTGGATGCACTGCGGATCGTCCGGTTCTTTTGGTTCGCAGCTTTCTGCAGATCACTATCTAAAAGAGCAATGTGCCATTTCGGATTTTGAGGGGAGTATCTTTTTTTAACAATCCGCAAATGGATTAAGAATCCGTTTGCTGATTCTTAAAAAATCCATCCGAATTGTATTCAATGACAGATTTGAATGAATCCACCTGGATTTTAAAGTATGCAATCCGTATGCGGGTTTTAGTGTGCGGGATAGATGTCAAAAAGATCCACGGAATTCCGGGAAACTGATTTTGACACTTTTGCCATCCCTAGTTTACACACACAGACTATTTGCAAAAGATCTCTGTTGCCTGAGACAAAGGGGTCCAGCTAGTTGAAAATATACTGTACTGCCTGTGGGTATCTCAGTGACAACTAAAAACATGAGAGGGAGACAATCATATAAATAAAGAGATAATGCTAGCACAATAAGGGGACTTTACCGCCAGATTTTGTGACTTTGGGTCCCACAACCTCTCCCCTATGTGAGACTTTGGTTACAGTTTTATAGAGTACAATGGAGTACAACCATACTACTGCCCGGGAAAGGTCAATCAAGGTCATGTGACTAAAGGTACTTGTTGTTGATGGTACTGTCTGGCACCTGTGGCAGGATGGCCTCACGGCGGGGTCAGTAAGACGCTAGACACGGTGGGAAACGTTCAACTATAGTGGTTTATTAGCCACAACCAAAATAACGTACGGGTGCACTGTCCCTTTAAGAAACTACTTTCTTGAAAATTAAAGCCTGTTCCCTTTAGGGAAACTAACTCACTTCTTGAGCCCTTACTAACAAGACAGCCAGCTTATCTGGTCATGCCCAAAACATGCTACACAAAGGTTAACCGATACGTATAAGAATAAAGTCTTATCTGTATAGCAGCTCCAGCAGCAAACAGGAACACGGTACCGGGGAGCAGGCTTTGTCCAGCCTCGCAGCAATCTGTATCTTTATCTTTACCCTGGGTTGGGGTCCCAGCTGGTCCCAGCAGTAGAGCTCCTCGCAGGACTGCGGGACCAGAGCAGCAGCAGCTGCTACGGCTTCCAAGCCGGGAGAGTTCTCTCCACCTTCCTGTGGAAAAACAAGCTCACCTTGTGTGAGCAACTTCCTGCTTTTTAAAGCACTTGTTTCACTCATGAGTTCAGCCCCTGTTTAATCAGTCTTCAGCTGTGCTTTCTCTGTCTGAGGAGATTAACACTCAGTGATCTGGCTGCAGCATCTCTCCATTCACTGTCACAGCCTACTGAGTCAGTGACTCTGTCACATATCCCTCTCCCCAGCGAAACATTGTCCTGTGGAGCGGCCCGTGCACCATTCCCGTGGACCAGCATCTTTGTCGCCAATGTCTGACGTCGGCCCTTCCCTCCCCCCTTTTTTTTTCTTGCCTTCCAATTTAGGCATTTTCTTTTTGGGGTAATTACCAGGCCATCTGGGCCTGAGGACTGGTACCTCACTATCTCCTTTAATTCAGATGCAAGACTGAAATCTTGTAAAACTATGGAGTCCTCCAAGGCTTGTTTGGCTTCGTTAAGCTGCACTCTTAAATTTGCAATCTTTAACTGTAATTTCCTTGATTTCGCGGCATCCGCTGGTATATCTACGCTAACAATTGGCTCTCGCAGCTCAGAGACTATTTCTGCCACAATCTGAATTCTCCGGTCATCATCTTTAACAATACGGAGCAATAATTCCACTAGACACGTTATAAGGGAAGTTGGTGTATTAGGTATTACAAGCATCTCTTGAAGGACAGCAAGAAGGCGTTTCCTGCCTCCTTCTTCACTGGTATCTAGACAGCCGACTATAAGAATCAGCTGCTGACCTATAAATTCTTTAATCAGCATGTCTTCAATTTGTGTCATATCTGCTTTTTGTTCTTCTGTGAGAACAGCAGGGTTTTGAAGATAACTTAAGAGATAGTCTGCATAGACAGTGGGCTCTGGTAAAACATGTTCCAGTGCAGCCTCCCCTTCATCATCCTTTGACTTTATCTCTACCGCCACCTTTTCCTTGGACTGCTTCAGTGACCCAAACGTCTGTCTTGGGCTTGTAAGCTTTTCCTCCAGCTTCATCTGAGAAACCTCCTGCTGGGCAGCAGTAGAGTCCAACGTAGCGTCCCGCTCAGACTTTAGAGACTCGAGCTCCTTGCCTAGATCACACTTTTGTTTCTCCGCCATCCTGCGGCCAGCCCGCTCAGACTACAGGTCCTTCCTCAGGTCTTGAAGCAGTCCTTCTGCCTTTCTTCTTTCACTCAGTGCGGCTGCTAGTTCATCTTCGTTAGAATTGAGTCGCGATTCTACGTCTTCTAGCAGACTCAGAGCAAGGCTTAAATCTGTCTCTCTTTCTTTATTCTGGACCTGCAGCTGCTGGTGCTCCTCCCGGAACTTGTCTAGCTCCAGCTGTAGCCGGGCCCCCTCATTGGTCGTGTAGTTCAGCCGCTTGTGGATATCAGCCATCTCAGTTTCATGGTGCAACATCAGGCAGGCCACCTGACGGACGGACACCTCCTCCGTCTTGGCGCGCTGCATCTCGTGCTCAGCCATCTGCGTTTTCAGCTCTTCAATCTGATGCTGCCAGTCCCCTCTCAGGGCCTTCACCTCTTCCTGGTGCTTACTCTGAGTTTGCATCAACGCCTCCTCCATCTTTTTGAGCTCTGCAGTTCTTGTCACCAGTATCACTGTTGCTTCTGTCCTCCAGGCTTCTTTCTCCTTGGCATACTGACCCATGGAGATGGAGTTGCCTCTCTGCTTCTCCAGCTCTTGCTCCAGTCTTTGGACCTTCTCATGTTCCCTCTCACACAGAGTCACCTGGCTTCTAAGCTCCGCCTCCAGCGATGCTCTTGTGGCGCTCAACGTGATCTTCAGCTGCTCCAGGGCGAGGCATTCTTTATCCAGCATTTTCTCTGCATTCTGCAGAGCAGCCTGTACTTCATTTTTTTCTTGCGCCAATTGTGTCTTCACTTTCTGCGCTTGGTGAAGCTTCTCAGTCCCATCACTGACCTGACCAGTCAGGTTTAAAACCTCTTCCTTCAGGTTTATATTCTCCATTTTCACAGTCTCTATATCCCTTAGGACCGTTTCATTGGCTTTCTTCAAAGTACCCAGCTCTGCCCCTAGTGATGCTCTTGTGGCGTACAGCGTGGCCCTCAGTTCCTCATGCTGTTCTGTGGGGACATACTGGGTACTCAGCCGTTCCTGTAGCACTCGCTGCTTCTCCTTGGCTGCTTGCAGACTTGCATGTAGCTCTTGCAGCTGGCTCTGCCATAAGTGCGTTGCCTGTGTGTGCTGCTGCAGGGAGACACGTTGCATCCTCTCTGCATTCTGCAGTGCTTCCTGCACCTCTAGCTTTTCCTGGATCAATTGCTTCTCCACTTTTCCTGCTTGGTGGAGCTTCTTATCACCTTTACTGATTTGATCAGTCAAGTCTGAATTTTTCTGCGTCAGACTTACATTCTCCTTCTTTACAGTCTCTAAATCCCTCAGGGCATTCTCATGGGTTTCCTTCAACATACCCAGCTCTGTGTTTAGACTGTGGCCCTCCTGGCGTGAGAGCTCCATCTCTGTTTTGAGCGCGCTAGCTTCTTGGTGAGAAACTTCTAAGTCTTTGATGAAGTTTTGCACATCTCTCTGGGACATCTGATAGCATAGTCTCCAGTCAGGACTTGTTCTCTCTGATTCCATGTTAGCAATTGCGGTGTTGGCTTTATTCAAGCTTGTCGTCAGCTCCTCCAACTCACTCCGCAAGAGTTGCTCTGTTTTCTTTAAAGCCGCATACTCTTGTATAGCTGGGAGTATACAGCTCTGTACCTCTGCATTAGCTTCTCGCTCCCTATTCAATTGTTTCTGCAAGACATCATAATCATGCTGGGCAGTTTGGAGTGCAGAAATTAAGGCCTCTTTTCCCTGGATCAAGGATTCAGCTTCCCTTTGCTCCTCTTTTTCCTTTGCCACCGTTCCTGTGACAATTCTGCCCATCACTCCGGTCTGCAGCACATCTCGGTGGCTTGCTGACGCCTGTTGTCCTGATATCGCAGGCTCAAGTGGTTTGGTCACTTCCTCTGTGACTTGAAAAATATTTTTCTTTTTCTTCTTTCTCTTTGTTTTATTAGTTCCAGACATCAGTGGTACTGGGCACACGCTCACTGGTATCAGCTTCCACATCTTGCTTGCACTCATAGGGCGTTGCTTACTTTTGCAGCTGTTTGTCTTTGAAAATTTTGGGGCACACATCTTCCATGTGACCTACTTTATGACAGGCCCAGCATACTAAATTCATCTGTGGGTACGGCTCTCCTCCAGGGGCCACATACGAGTCGTCATCATCATCACCATTGTATGGCCTGAAGGGACACTGTTTTGTATGGTTATGTACATTGCAAAACTGACACTTGACGGCGGCCATTTTAAAACCCCGGTTTTTTTTGTTTGTTTTTTCACACCCGACGAGGCAGACTTTGCACAACACACGTAAGTTGTATGAGCTTTACAATCTTTGAACATTCTGGGTTTTTCTTAGGGCAACTTCTTTGCAAAAATCCATTTTCACTTTCTTTTTTACCAGACAGGGCAAACTTTACCTCACAGCACTTGCTAGCTGCAAATTCACTCACTTCAACAAAAGGCATTAGCTTTACACAGCAATCCTTACATACCCGACAGGGCAAAATTTACACTCAGCGCTTGCTAGCTGTAACTTCCACGCTTCAGCAAAAATCATTTTTTTTTTTCCGCTTGAGTTCAGTGTCTCAACACATCTTCATCTACTGACCCCCAGAGGCGTAACATCCCACTTCTGACACCACCTGTGGCAGGACGGCCTCGCGGCGGGGTCAGTAAGACGCTAGACACGGTGGGAAACGTTCAACTATAGTGGTTTATTAGCCACAACCAAAATAAAGTACGGGTGCACTGTCCCTTTAAGAAACTACTTTCTTGAAAATTAAAGCCTGTTCCCTTTAGGGAAACTAACTCACTCCTTGAGCCCTTACTAACAAGACAGCCAGCTTATCTGGTCATGCCCAAAACATGCTACACAAAGGTTAACCGATACGTATAAGAATAAAGTCTTATCTGTATAGCAGCTCCAGCAGCAAACAGGAACACGGTTCAGGGGAGCAGGCTTTGTCCAGCCTCGCAGCAATCTGTATCTTTATCTTTACCCTGGGTTGGGGTCCCAGCTGGTCCCAGCAGCAAAGCTCCTCGCAGGACTGGGGACCAGAGCAGCAGCAGCTGCTACGGCTTCCAAGCCGGGAGAGTTCTCTCCACCTTCCTGTGGAAAAACAAGCTCACCTTGTGTGAGCAACTTCCTGCTTTTTAAAGCACTTGTTTCACTCATGAGTTCAGCCCCTGTTTAATCAGTCTTCAGCTGTGCTTTCTCTGTCTGAGGAGATTAACACTCAGTGATCTGGCTGCAGCATCTCTCCATTCACTGTCACAGCCTACTGAGTCAGTGACTCTGTCACACACCCCATTGGGAGAGCAGTGACTAAAGGTACCCGATTTGTTAGTACTGTCCGATATTTTTAATAAAATCACAAGACTTAAGGTATACTTTTTGTAGCTAACATAGCAGGCAACCAATTTCAATGTTTGCAAACATTTACGTTATTGATGAATATGATAGCCGCATCTAAATTCTTCTTCATCCAAGTGCAATCTGGAACCGGGAGAGCAAGAGTGAACAATCACTAGACTGGCATGTCACAACATCCAATAAAAAGGTTCAGTGCTTTGAAGTTTAAGATAGGTACTCGTGCAATCTAATTACAGGTGGTTGTCCAGCTAGCTACATGATTTAGAATTGCGTGCTTCTGAATCGGGGACTGCAGTTACAATGTATGCTGAAGAACCAGATATGAGGTTTAGTAATCTCAATCCTTATATGTATAGATCTCTGTTTCTTATACGTCAATACTTGCATGCATCACGTTTAAATACTGCTGCTGCTAATTCTAACACACTATGCCAACTACAAGAATCTTACAGTTATGATGTTAGTGATTACTATCTAGAAACATGTACTTAACTATTGATTTAATTTTTTGCAGTTCAAAAATTATTTTTAATGTTGTCTATTTTGCACATTTGGTTTGCACCGTAAACATGTGATGTTCTTCAGTTGTCAATCAATTGATACCACAGTATATGTACATTATCCTTACGTTC